>NC_134326.1:7261343-7561343 GCF_964195595.1 Calonectris borealis | reverse complement strand
GAGTAATGCTTTGACTTAAAGAAACATACAGACACTAAAGCAAAATGAAATTTGAATTATTAGAACAATATCTCCCTGACCTTAAAGTTCAAATGCTTACAGCTGTAATGGCCTATGGAGTTGCTTATCATGAACCTTTCAGAATCCCACTCTTAACCTTATTACAATTCAAATTAAAATGTTATTTAAAACCACCAGACCTCTCTGCAGGCAGAGACCAGTGACTTTACTGTCCTTTTTCCTATATGACTGTTGAATCATGCATCAGTGCAAAGTGAATATAAAACACCACCAAAAAAGGACTGTTCAAGTATTTAAAATTGACTTTGTGCTGATGTAAAGGACTACACAGAGTATCTGGTGATAGAAATCCACTGTAGGTGGCTGCATCCTGGTCTTTAATAATAACAAAGGGTTGTTAGTTCATCTAGAAGTCTTTGCTAGATTTGCTACTTCCCCATACATACCTGTGTGATTTGTCTCCCCATTCCGTATCTTCTCATTGACAATAAGCTGTGCTGATTTAAAGGCTAAGATTGCGATCAGAACCATGAGATACCGCAGGTTGAATGTTTTTTTTACATATATATCTTTTCAGCAAGAATTTGATTCCTATCCTCCCTTTCTTCTTTGAGTTAAAGCCTTCTAGCCTCTCCAGGAGTCTGGGGAAAAACAAAAATGTCAGCAGCTGTACAACAAATTATAAATTTCACCTGTATCTAAAATTTAATTTAAAATAATCTAACCTTGTCTTATTTTAAATGCCAGCAAGTTTGATATTTCTTTTTACATGAACTTGAATTTACTTCCTACAATGATAGATGGTTATAAATATTCCTTACCCCATCGGCTGTTAATCATTTTATGTTTCATCTCTGTGCTTTGGGTAAACAGAATCTTATAAAACAGTAACTGAAGAAAGAGTAACTTCCTTATCCTGTTGCTTCCTTGCTACTTCAAGTATTTCATTCCCTGTTTTTTTTTCCTCTCACTTCCCACTTACCTCTACATTTTGCCTTTTCCTTTCCCCTTCTCTTCATTTTCTCCTTTTACCTCTCAATTTCTCTTTAATTTTACAGCCCTCTCCTCAAAACACACACCAATGCTAGGAGCAAAATGAAGCAATGTCCTTCCTTTTTCCTTTCCCCCTTTCGTGCCCCAAGCATGGGGGTTTGCCCTTCTCCAGAGGCAAAGCTCATTACAACCCCAGCCGAGGGCAGCATGTAGCAGTTAGAGTAAATTCAAAACTCTTCTCAGCCTTTGTGGCTTAAGCTCTGGGGACGGCAAGCTCAGCAATACATTGTTTTATTCAGTGCAATTATAACAATCTGCCACCCTTGGTAAAACTCCTTTGCCTTGGGGAGGAGGCTGGGGGACCAGGACGGAGGATGGCACAGAGCAAAGCTGGGGATGGAGATGGCCGCGGCAAATTATCGGGTTAGTTTTCCAGTCTCAACAGCCTTCTTCCCTTATGCAAGTGTGTGCTTTACCTATGACTACCGCTGTCATACAGCTGGATAAATGTGTAAATAGTAATTGACTTATCTTGACCCATTGTTCCATTTCAGAAACAGGTTATTTAACAAATGAACGTCAAATACTTTCCCCTAATTTATGAATTGTACTGCTACTGCATGGGAAGTGTTATGACTTTGAAGTTAGTTTAATAGCGAAGGCATTGTGTTTTTGTTACCATCCATTATGGCCATGATTAATCCTGGCTGAACACTACGCTGCCACATGGGAATCTTAGATTATGCAACTGGATTTTTTTTCTTTTGGAAATATTAACAGTGTGTTGTACATTATCCAGTCCTGCTGGATGTCATGAGGACAGTGCGAATACTCTGTACAATTGCCATTCCTATTTTAGCTTGAATGTTTCCCCTAGTATTAGGTGCCTTTAGACTTTCATTTGCACAGAAACACTTATAAGTGTTTATTCAGCATTTATCACTTCACATTACAATTATGTTATCTGAAGACAGGTTTACAGAATGCACTACCAGATATGAATATGGATTGTTTTGCTGCAAAGTGGTGGATTGCATGTGTGCATATGCTTTCTTCCGTCAGATATGGGAAATGCAAAAACAAATGTAGAAGGGCAAAAATATCAGATGTATACCTTTTATCTTGCTAAGGAGTTCAGAAAAAAAAATATTTATTACTGTGATTAGTGTCCTTTGTTCGATATATTTCCATTTCAGTCAGTAGCCAATTTTATCATCCAAGTGCTGAGACCAGTATGTGTATACTTTTCTAAATAACATATTTTTAAAGCTTGATGCTAATCTTTCCTTTCTTGAAGACCCCGACAACGTTGCAAAGGAACAAGGGGTTCAGGTCTGTTTTCATAGGATGACGTCTCAATCAAAAGGTGCTGCTTTTTCTCAGCCTGTGGTGGCCTCTTACTCAGCTGTGCTCATGAGTCACTGGAAGCTCTAAAATATTTTGCTACCATTGATTTCGCATTAACTGCACACAGCACTGCTTTAAGCTTTCTAGGCTTCCTTTTATCTTTTGAGTACAGATGCAGATTACACATCTTACCCTTCTCTGTGCAAGCCACCATTTGTGCTGGACAGCATGCTGCAGAGAAGGGGATACACACCTCAACTAGTCATGGGCTAAAAGCTTCTGTCACAGCAAAGAACTTTTTAACCTGTCTGTATATATCCAAACTCAGAAAGGAGTTCCTTTAGTCTTCCAATTCTGATTACTTCGAATCCTTTTTTGTTGAAGCTCTTTCTGTCTTGCACTGCCTATGTCATTTTGTGGGCATTCTGGTAATGAGGAATATTTCATAACTGTGAGTTGTCTGCAGTGCAGTTCCTCTGTGTGACCAAGTGATGTTGTTTATTCCTGTTCCAGTAATCTTTGGGCTATCATTATGTTTACAGGAGGCTTTTACCCAAAGGGGAATTAGAGTCTCATATTATAAGGCTCATTTGGGTCCTGATCCAAGGGAAATTATTATTCAGAGGCTCTAAAGAAATGACAGATGTGACAGTATTGCTGTCCTCACTTGTACAAAGTAATTTTCATGTATTTGCCCCCTGACCTTTGTCTTTATCGTTGATGTTGGATTTATCCTTGCCAGCTGCCCTGTCTGGAGTTCTCAGCTTCCTTTAAATTTTACTAGACACTTTGTCCATTCCTTAACCAAGTCTGAAAGGTCAGGGACTACTAACACATTTAAGATAATATTCTCCATATATTTTAGGTCAGAATCTTTCCTTCTTTCCTCTGTTGTTAGTACAGGGTTTAGTGAGACAAAATCAGATACGGTCTTAGCAGAGATAATCTTATGCAGTCAAATAGGAAACAAACCCGTATGAATTATAACAGGCTTAAAATTAAGATTCAAATATTATGGGTTTATTTCCTTTTTGTTGTTTGAGACTTAGGTGTTCACAGTTCCACTTTTGTTTTCACAACCACGAAAACAAAAAACTTCGAAGTTTCTAGGTTGCACAGCTGATGTGTAGAAATAAGACTCTAAGAAATAAAAACATCTACTTGGTGAACTTGCAATATTGTTACATGGGATATGAAGCAGATTGTGTCCTGCTCTTTGTGTGCGGTTTTTGTTTGTTTGTTTTACAAAATTAACAACATAAATAGGCAGGTCTGTTTCTTTCTTGAGTAAATTTTTACGTCCTTTCTATACTTACCTCTCCTTTAGGTCAACGCCTGACAGTTTTATGATTTTGGGGTTTTTTTACTCACAAATTAAGCACAAGAATACTCGTTTTATTGTCTATGGTTTTTATATTCAGTTCAGAAATACAAATATAGTTATGAATTAAACGAAGAGAAATTATGTTTACAATAAAGTCCCAAAACACAGCACTATTATGATTTATGAAACACATTTATGCAAAACCTAAATATTTAAAATAATTTAGACATATTTCTTCTGTTTATTGGTCTAGAAAGAAATAATCCATAAATAAGTGGGATGCTTAAATATCTCACCTTTAAAAATCAATTTACAGTCAGTTACTACTGTTTGGTTTTTTGGGGGTTTTTTTGATTGATTGGTTGGGTTTTAGCACTCTTGATAACTATTCAAAATAACCGTACAAGAAGTCTGCCCATTTTAAGCTGCTCAATTTTATGCGCAGGACTACATAAGATACTATTTTCTGTGTATTCCTTTGTGGAATATAGCAACAAACCACTGAAAGAGAAGCTGCTTTTGCCTAATAATTTTAACTACATGGTAGGTTTCTTCCACCGTTTTCCTGTAAACTCATAATAATTAAGGTCTGCAAATGGTACTTCAGTAGATGGTGCCATCTTTGAAGAACTTTATTGCCATAAAATGGTCCCTTCATGTGCAAGCATTGCAGTTTCAGAGTACAGACAATCAAATCAAGGATATGAGGGACTAAATATTCTCAGTGTGATCATTGGCCATGGGGTGGGGGAAGATTTCTGCATTCATTAGTCAGTAAACAATTTATAGGAAGTAGGTGAATTAATTTTCACTAGCAAGTAACTTATTATAAATAAATATATAAATATGATAAATAAATGTAAATATGATATGTAGATATCTGTCTCTCAACTTACAAGCTTTGTGTGTGTATGCGTGTGTGTATATATACATATAAAATAATACATTAATTATGATTGAAAACAAGATACTCTCTATCTGAACCAAGGAACCACCCCAAAAACCATCATGATTACCAATATTTTCCAAAATAACTTTATATTTGAGTGACTTTGCCTTAGTGACAGTTAATTAACTCTAGTGATTTTGAATCTTTAGATATATTCATCAGATATATCTAGCCTCTTCATCGGTATTATAAAGAACCAGGTACATGGTATCATAAATTCAATAGTAATCATATTGGCAATCGGGTTAATTTATTTTTTCTCTTAATTATTTCTTCCAGAGATTAATTTGGCTTAAGGTTTTCATATGAGGTAGGAAGATTCTACAGTGTAAAGCTAAATATGGGGACAGAATTATGTTGACCAATGAAGGAACAGTATCTCTCATGTCACTTTAATGAAAACAAAAATAAATTCTACTTGCACCTCCCAACTGGCTGTAATTACAGCATTGGCTGCAATTCATTTGAAGAAATTTGTTTTTCAAGTGATTTACCAATATAAATTATGACAAAATGTTTATGAAACTACTTAAGCAGCTTGGCAAAAATGTGCTTCCTCTGATAAAGAGAAAGAAACATGATTACAGAGAAATTCACATGATGATTTTTAGGGTCTTCCTTTTCAGCATCATTGTTCAGGAATTTCAAAAAAAGAAAGAGTATTTGTTGCTTTGTCTATCTCGTCGATAGATTATCCTAGTAAAATTTCATAATGAACATAGGAAGGTTCATCAGGGGAAAATGAAAACTCATACAACTGAGAGGAAATGACTGTGAAGAAATAGCATTGAGAGACCTTGAGGTGATAGTGGGCAAACAAATTAGATGTTAATCTGCACAAGTGGTCAGTACTACCGTAAGCAGCATTTACAAAGTCATCTCAGTTTTGGACAGGGGAAGAAGAGACTCTTTCAATAAAGCTCGTGAAATAATAAACTCAAGATACCACATTACCGATAAGTCTGATCAATTATAATCTGCTTAGAGAAAAGCAAGATAGATAAGGGAGCTAGAGTCAGATTTAAAGAACAGTAATGCTTGAGAAGTGCTTGGGAAATAGCAGTTTCATTTGACATTTTAAGGGATATATTGTTCGTCTACTCAACTACATTGCAACAAAACTGCAAGCTTTGTTATTACCGGTGAAGATGCTGAAGACCACATTTTTAACGCTTCACAGTGCTTAAATACTTCAGGCAGACAATGAGTTTCTTAGACAAGTATAAGATGAGGTGCATAATATATTTTCATACAGTGCCCTCAAGCAGAGTGCAGTTACATGCACAAGCACCTTCACAGTTTTCCTTTCATGTTTTAAAAGGAACAAAACATACATTTAATGTTGACTATCTGGGCCACTTACTTTCTTCTGAACAAAACTAGGCAAGTAAAAACCACAATGAAGGCAACTTAGATTATACACACACGTATATGTATATTTTACTTACCTATGTACAAATTAAACTAGTGATCACTCTTCCTCTATGCAATATGTATCTTGTGCCCTTGTTGGAAATCGAATTCTTTGGAGCGCCAGGGAACAATATTCCACAAGGAAATGGAAACAAACAAGCTCTTAAACTTGAATCCATAAAAATCCAAAAATTTACAATAAGCATGTCACCAGGAGTATTTTGAATCTCCTAATAAAGAACTTAAAAGGTAAGGGCAACAGGGCTAGTTGTTACCTATGAGACAAAATATTTCTATAATCTTTTATCAGCAATCTCTTGAAAGTAACATTGATTTTCTGTGCTATTAACAAGATTTAATCTCTTGGCACCATCTCTGGAAACTTGCTAGGCATTTCATCATGTCTTCAATAGAAATAAAACTGGATCTATTTGACTCTCAATTTGTCATATCCCATGTTTGACACACAGTGTTTGAGTTGCCTAGTGTTGTGTTATTAATTATGTTCATTGTAATCTAGCAATAGTAAACAGAAAGTATAATCACAGAGGATTCAGCTTCAGTTGGAGTACCATAAGCTGTTAGGTAAATGAAAACAACAGAGAAGTTCTGGAAACATTAGAAATGTAGCCGCCAGTTCAAGTTCTGTTCATCATGGAAAAATGCAGACTAATAAAACGGAGAGAAATGATGACGACTATGACCATGTCCATTTTAGCAGCCATCCAAAAAAGCTCTTACCCAATAATTTCAGGACTGATTGAAAAAAGTATGTATACTTCAGCAGAAATGAAGGTAGTGTTAGCATTGTTTGGATAATTGGTTATGTCAGATATGAGGGGACCATATATAAGATGTTGTAAACATGAACTAGACCTTAACATTTGAAAGAGCATTAATATGAACAGGAGGTATTTCTCCCATTGTATTTGACTGTAGCAAGAGAGAAAAAAAATCTCTATGAACTTAAAAAATGCCTACAAAAGCGAACAGGCTTGCTGTGTTTTTCTGTTTGAAAACTGAAGAGATTGCAGCATTTTCTCAATCAATGCTTCTGAAAAGTAAAGAGAAACAAAAACCTTAACAAAAAGAAAGTATGAAAAGCCCCATTATACTATATGAAAATACATTCTGGTATAAAAACTTGTCATACAAGAAGCAAATGGGCGCAGGTTTCCCTTCTCTGTTTGCTGAAGTGATGTGTAAAGTTGTTAGATTAAACAGTAAGTAGAACATTTTATAGAAATTATTTCAGACATAGCTGTTACTTACTAAAATACTTGTTCAAAACAAGCTTATGTTATATAAAACAGACCTGAAAAGAACAGAGGCACTGTTCGTCAGGCTTTATCAGAAAGGGACCAAGATAGAAAATAAGATTGTGTTCATACTGTTCTTATATGAACATGCTTTGTCTAGACTTTGAATTTACATTTTTTTAAAAAGTGGATTCTGAGAGTATAGAAGAAAATGTGGTAGCAAACACTGGAAATAAAGGTCCAAATAGTATCTTACAGTTTTATATTGTATCTTTCAAATTTAAATGTGTTGAATAGGTTGCAAAATTAACACATCCATTCTGACCTTTCTTCTTTCACCTAGTGTTTTTCTATGTCTCTGGCATGTTCCATTGACATTTTTTGCAATATTAACCTTAGCCAAAATGAATGAGGCATTTAATCTCTCAACACTCCTCCCCCTTCTTCATCACCACTTTCAAAAAGACAATTCTTGTTCAGATCTGTGAGTTAGCAGCTATTTTTGACTTTTCCTTTTTGCCCATTATGTCAAAATCTCACAGTATCTCCCTCAACAAAACGTCTGATATCAGACTTATTTGATTCATCCTCATTGTCAACTTCTTTACTGATACAGCATTCTTTGCTTTGGCTTCTCTTCAATCCCTAATAAATACAACAAATTATTTGTCTGACCTGGCAATTTGTTAATGTTATCTCAATTCTGCAGATCTTAAGCTGTATGATAGCAAACTCAGCCTTCTCAACTCTATGTTGCTATTCAGCTCATTCATTTTTCTTTGAACCTGCCCCATCTTCCCTCATGGCACTTTCTTTCTGTTAGTTTTTTTTGTTCCTGAAACTTTGTCTATTGTCTTTTCTTTTTGAGCCCTTCAGTACGAAGGACCACTTCTTTTTGAATCTTTGGAAAATGTTGGTCATACCACACAGGTTTAACATAGACAAACAGCCTAGTCTCAATAAGTCTTTCTGGTGCCTTTGCTAGTTTAAGATAGAAAAGCAAGGAAGGAGGTTGTCTGCTTACAGAAAGGTACTACATTCTGTAACTGGGAGTCTTTTAGGATAGCAAATCATGTACTGAGCATGAACTTTTCATATCTCATTTCTATGTCAATGCAGTTGAATTATATTTTTTTCAGTATAGCCATTAAGCCTCTGAAAAAAGAAAATGGATCAACCCAAATTGAGTATTTGCATATTTATCAAAATGAAAGACTTAAAAGTGCTGCAGATTGAAATTAGGTAAATCAAACCAATTTCAGAATTTTTCAATGAAAGCAAAGGAATGGCAACAGACTGCGTTTAAGTATCATCTGAAAAACTGCTTTTATCTAACAGTTTGAGGGATCACAAAAGAAAAAGCCTCAAAAACAACACCCTTCTGTCCCATTCCATTGATCCAGAGTTGCTCTAATTATAATTTTTTAAAAAAATAAGCCCATGTTTTAGTAACTGAGTTGGTTTTAAACACCCTTTATTTTTTTCTAATTTTCAAATACTGTATCCATTTTGATTACTTTTTGAGAGAGATGAGGATAAGATGGGTTGGGCTGAAACAGGTTAGGTTTGGGTAATAGCTGTGAAGGAAGCAGAGCCAATTTGAATGTGTGATCAACAATCCTATTTCACCCTAGTTTCTTTGAGTTTTCGGATCGCATAGATACATACTGCCTGTCTTCTTCCACATCAAGCCTAAAGGGTCTTAAACAATATTTTAGGTAACGTACTAGGCATTTCATTTTCTTTAGAAGAACCCAATTATGCTAGAAATTTATAATTAAAAATTATAAATAGAATAAGGAAGAAAACATGAATATTATACCCTATGGCTACATTTTTCAGCATAGTGTGCAGGGAATTAGGTGCAAAAATCCCATTTATGTTAATGGATCTTGCGTGTCTAATTCTTCATACACTAAGTGCAAATTTACCCCCTGGTGTCTTTGATGGTACAGAGGACCAGCACAGAGGGGGAGAACAGTGAGTGATTTATTTGATGACCTGTCAATCATAATGGCAACCAGAGAAAATTACAAAGCTGATTTTAACCTCTGTAGAAACAGCTAGTTAGACCATATGCTTTTTTTCTTTTGCCAGATGTCATCATTCATCAATTTCTCATTAAGAAAATGGCACTCTAAAAAAACCAAACCAAACCAAAACAACAAAAAAACCCCAACAAAACCCGAAAAGTAAGTAAAGGTTTATCTTTTTTTTTTAAAGAGTCCAGAAAATCAAACTGTAAAAAACAGGATGAGGTAGCCTTTTTCATAAAGGCAACTTACTCTGTGCTCTTTAAGTTTTGCAACTACAGGTTCAGACTGGAGTGCTTAAACCTGTCACTATCTAGGTTTTTTAAAAAGGATTTTACATATTTACAATATTTTCAAAATTGGAGACCATAAAAAAAAAAAATCCATTTATTCTGATGATCCTTAATCCTGCAGAGTAATCTAAATACTCAGTGTACCACCTGAAGCTTTTATTTTCTTTTTGTCTCTTAGAGCTGGGAGTCACATAGATCTACTTAAGCTCATTCAACCTATATGGATGATAGGGGTCTTCTGGCTGCTGTTGTGTGTTTGGTACTTAAAACCAAACCAACCAAAAAAATCACTAACAGGTAATAAAAATGTTAATGTCAGAATAAGGCATTATTTGTTCTTATTTTCTTGAAGGCTGTCAAGAGGCAGTGTACAAAGAAAGCTTTTTAGCTAAGTAAGTTGTCATTTTTGTTACTACACTGGTTAAATTTAAATGTAGTTAAATAGCTCCTTTTTTTTTCCCTAATATGTGCTTAAAGCATCCTAAGAACCATAGGACATCATTTTCCAAATGTGACATACCCTCGCTTCTTGTATAAATAACATCAACATGTTGTAAGTGTTTGGTAGGCTGCCGTTAAACAGCTGTTTTGTTATTAATATTTTATTGCCCTACGTTTTCCAAGATATTTTGACACTTGCTATTATTTCAAATGCAGCTTTTCTTGGAGTTTTTAATGGTTTGTGTATACCTCTAGACAGTTTCAAGATCTTGAAGCTGTCACAACATGTTAAGTAGGCAAATCAGCTAACACAGTAGTTTCAAGAAAGATAATTTTCTTTGCATAACTTCAATCTGCATCATTTTGCATGACTTATTAACAGGAGCTGACTCATTGACAAACAAGGCGTATAGCTTATGGAATAGAGAATGTTTCAGAGTAAATGTCTTCAAAAAGCTAAGCACTGATCAAAATTCTGAATTTCCTGTTGCTGACAGACAGTTCAAAATTTGCAGAGGCTGCCTATGGTTAAGATTTTGTTGGAAAGCTTTCCACAGGTATATTACAGTTTTGATATGTATAAAATGTTTAACTTTACAGCTGTCAGACCTTTTTGCATTCAACCTCACTCAGCAGTTCAAATCTAAATTTCTAAAGGTCATATGTAGGACTGTAATTGTTTTAACATTTTAATTTTCTTTTTTCATTTGCTCCTTCCCATCCTGGAGTGAGTGGGACAGTGAAGGTCAGACTAATGGTGAAAATGGAGAGTTCTGACTTTTTATTCATATAACCAGATGCTGTGCATCTGGTCAAAAATGTCTGCTGTCCTCCACTGCCTTGCTATTGACCTCTGCCCTTTCCTCCCGATTACACCCTTCCTAGGATAAGACATGATTCACAGCCTGTGATAGCTTAACGCTGAGTCTGTCTGCCAAAGACTGCTGATCGTTCTGAATCGTGTGTGGTGATCAGTTTTCTGATATGAACTACTATCACAAAGCAGAACACCAAATTCTGTTTGTTTAGGAACTTGTGTTAGACAACACAGCTGTTCTAGAGGTGAAAGGATTAGTGTTTTATCTGCTAAAGCAGGCTTCAGTTCTACCTTTTTCTAAAATGAATTACAAAGCTAGTAAAGATTGAATAGTTTCCACTTCTCATGTTTTATACCAAAACAAAAGTTTGAAAGAACTATCACTGTTCTTTTCTGTCCGAGTTGTTTGTCATGTGCTGTGATAACAACTTCAGAAGAGAAACTGGCTCTTCTCTCCGCTTCTTAGCAGATGGTGGCTGTTTTGAACACTCATACAAAGCTTTAGTAGCAACTATCCTAAGTCTGTGTTTGAGAGTTTTCATGAAAAGCAAAGAAAAAGCTGCCTGCATGCTTTAAAAGCAATTAAGAAGCTAGAAGTTAATGCTAAATTTTGTCGTTTTTCAGGTATAACTCCGTATTAACTTCAAAGACAATGTGCTGGAATACAGTCTTTAGGATCGAACTTTTAGCAAATAAAGATTTTGATATTTAAATCTCTTTCTGTAACCGTTATTTTGCTTAGTAGGAAGGAGGCAGCTCTTCTCACAAAATAAGATTTATCAGAAAGACTTTGAAGTTTAAAAAATATGAATGAATACATTTGACTTTTTAAATATTTGAACAGTTAACATGACTTAAACTGCCTACGTGATGACACTTTGACTAAAGAGAGGTTATCTTTTTCATATGTATGCATTATAAGAACACACGTAGAGTCCAATTTTTCATTGCTGTCTGGGTACAGTGCTGCCTCACTGACACAAAAAAAGGTCCTTTGGATGTTGAGCAATTGAAGGTTTTTTGCTTTATAAAACTTCTCTGCAAGCCCCAGAGCAGAAAACATTCTTCAAATAGAAGAACAGTGATTAAGGTACTACACCATTTAATAATCCACAACGCCAGAATGGTCCCTTGCAGCTGTCAGTAGTTGCATACCAGATGCAGCAGTCTGGGCTGGACTAGTTTTCAGTCCTCCTCGGGATCGTGCACAGCGCACAGTCCAGAGTTTCCTCTGTCATCCCCGATTCCTGACCCAAAGCCCAGCAAAGCTGAGGCCTTGGCTGTGTGCTCACGAAGATGGGTGGAACAGAAGAGCACTAAGGGAGTTGTTTGCAAATGACTTACTGGGTTTCATCAGCTGAAAGTATTTAACCTCTTGTAGTTAATGAAAATGGGAATTGTAAAACTCACAAAATTCTGATGTGAAGAGTAGCTCACAAAAGTTTGTGGGACGTTTCCTTCCATCAAGTACTTGCCTAGAGTTCATAGCAAATCTGAATATACACTAGTATAGACAGGCTTAGCAATCTAATTTGTGGGAAGATTTTAAAAAGCATTAAGTACTGCTGGGCACCCAAATTCATGTTAGTTTAGGAGTGGAGCCCTGCCTTACCACATTTTATGCCCAGGAATGTGGCCTCTCGGGAGTAACACTGTTATTCAGTAATATTTGTGCTTATTCATCATGTGCATTACTGAGTTTTTCATCCTTTCTTTTATGTTTATGTGATCAACAAGTAATTCACTGTATCATTGTGTGTAATAGTATTATTTTTCCTGCCTGATTTAAAGGGACTACTCAAGTATGGAGTCTTATGTCTGTCATCATCCCTGTTACATACGCTTGATATCTCTCATCAAATGGGAACATTCCTGAAAAGGCTACTGTCTGATCCAGCCCAGGTAGTTGAATTCTAGGCCAGGTCCCTGTTTATAAGTGCAGACTGGAAAAGGCAGAAATTGTCATCCTTAAAAATGCATGTTTAGCACTGGATTTCACAGATGAAAAGATTTAACTTGCACATGAAGTAGAAAGTTTTTCTATTACTGAAAATGCACACCAACTAAGTACTCTTTGCTAGTCTTGTCTCTAGATGCACCATTACAAGGAAAACTGTTTTCAAATAAGCCAAGTAAATACTTAGCTGTATTCTACTCCCTGGAGAGTAGAAAGCAGTGGTAGTTACTGCTATAAACGTTGCAGGAAATTTGCTCCTCCTTGGCTCACTCATTTCTTCATCTTCCTCTAGCTTCTGTTTCTTCAGAGGCCTATCTGTATCCCAAATGGTTGTGGCAAATAATGCCAGTCAGCTGCTCTCAAAACGCGTTATGCAGGAGGAGTTACACAAAATTTCTTTGCGCATAGCTAGACAGAATGCTTCATCTAGCCAAGAAAGTGTGCTTGAATTGGATAATGGAAGTAAAGTAAATCACAAAGCCCTGTGACATCCAATGAGCACCAGCCTCTTCTTACCAGGGTGCAAAGTGTCAGGGCTTTGTAGATCAAAAGGGCTTGCTCTTCTCTTCCCCGGTGCCAGGAGGTGTTCCCTCCTGCGTTGCCTGGGTAAGCTCCACCACTGGGTAAGAAAAAAACAATGCTGGGAAGCCTAAGTGAGAAGTAGGTGAACAGCTTCTGTCTGTGCTTCTTATCTATATAATTCTAGAGGAATGTAGGAAGAAAGGCTTTCTATAGCATGATGAAGAACAGAATGCTGCGAGTAGAAGAGCGTGTGCGTACTGCAGAATAGCTAGGGCTGGACGCTGGTCCTGTTGGTTTCAATAAGCTGAATCACAGCAGTCAGCACCTATACATGATCAAGCCCACAGTTGTTCTAGTCCAAATCCAGCAAGTTTTGTTAAACATTGATTCCTTACATTAAATTATGTTATGGGGTCTATTTGTAGAACATATTTCTGTTCATTATAAGTGAAGATCTGTTATCGTTTCTCAAAAGCACTGTTTGTGGTGAAAACGTTGCTGCACGTACTATGAGCTTTTTTTGACATTTCTCTTACATTTTAGTAGAATTCCATCAGTCATGTCTTGAATCTTTTCTGTAAAATATTTACCGAGAAATCCATTTTGTTACCATAAAATCACGTCTGTTACCTTTAAACAATTTTGATAGTGGTTTAAACAGCAATAAAAGGTATTGTGAAAACCTTTTTCAGAACTAGAAATTGGTCCAGATAAATCCTATGAACTGGAAGAAAATATTAATATATTTTACAGAACTATTTTCCTGTTTTCTAACTCGTTACAATAATTTCTTATTGGGGTTCCAGTTTATCCTAGCTTTATGAAAGGGTCCTATCTAGCAAGGTGCTGAGCTCTCTGTCTTTAACTGCAAAAAAAAATTTAAACAAGTTCTAAGCTGACTAAATAATCTTGTTGACATGAGCCTACAGATGTGCTTAAAGTTGAACACAAATATTTTGCTGGATGAACACTGACATAATGTGATAAAATGGAGTCTTAAGTATGTAAGATGAAGGAAAAAAAAATGAGGGAAAATGTCATTCTACAAAATTTAAAAATGTAAATTATTTTTAAATATCTTAAATGCATTTCCCTAGAAGTGGCTGCCTTTCCCAGGTGAATTTGATATTGCAAAAAGATGATGGCAGCCAAGGGTTCACCTGTTTCTGTTGTTCCTTGGATTCTCTTGAGAACATACCGTGTAGCAGAACACTTCGGTATGTATCTTTTAAATGGAAATGTGAACCCAGTCATCAAAAGGGAAGCATGTGACAGAGAACACAGAGAAATTTAAACAAAGTCGCACTTGTGGTTCAGAATGTCTTTAGGAGCTTTACTAAATGGCAAGCTCGGTTACAAGATTCTTAGCAGTGGCGTTAGGTTGGTCTGGTTGTCCAGGCGCATCTGCAGCAGGAATGGCATCATGCTAAACTGTAAACTGTAGGATGACCAGTAGGCTGATTTTGTCTATTGGTTCAGTGAGGCTTTTGATTCATTATATTCTGTACTGCGACTGTTACTGTGCTGCTTTCATAGGATACCTACAGTTTGTCTGCTTTAAAATGACTAACTGGCTTTTGTTTCCTGTCCCTGCATTTTTACAGTATGTATTATAGGCAAATAGGATGTCTGTTGTCTTTTTGATCCTTGAACATTTTATGAATCAAATCATTATTAATTGGAGTAGGCAAGAAGAGAGGACAGGAGAAAAAACACAGTTTACTTAAAAGTAATGTGACATAGAAACATTTATTAGGCTTTTAATAAGCCATTTATGGAAATAGCACATTGGCTCAGTGGAGTAATTGTGTAGTCTCTTAGCCTCTCAGTTCCTAAAGAGTTCAGCCCAGCATTGATGTTCAGGTCAATGCTTCATTTTGGTGTTGAGAGGTAAGCATCTGAATTTTGATTTAGTTCTCTCTTGTTCTCAGAAGGGGGGGGAAACCCCTCAAGTTTCCAATGGCCGTTGGGAAAACTCAGATAGAAAACCAGTTTAAGTTATGTAGCTTGCTGCTTGAATTCAAGAACAGAGAAGACTTCAGTTAATCAAGTTTGTTCTCTGTTAGATGTTTACATGAATAGAAGATTCATCTGAATTTGATTTTGTGAATATTTGTAAATAAATTGCCTCATTAAAACAATTTCCAAAGAAAAAAAATAAAAGAGTAACAGCAGCAGTATTCTCTTTTCTTTTCCTGGAATTAGATGTACAGAGCAGATAAGCATCTCATAGATATATATACAACAGTCTATATAACAAAGAACAGTAGACTTTAAGTACTGTTATGTCATTTTGATGCCCCATTCATTCCATTTACTTGCCGTGCCCCGCACCTAGAAATATCTAGTCTTTACACAGAGATTAAAGCAGAATCAATACAAAGCAAATAGAATAGCCATTTTCATCTTTTATCCCAACTCTTTTTCGTTCTACACTATTTTCAATGAATCACTTCTGAAATTATATTCTTGAAAGCAAGAGAGATTTTTCCTCTGGTATTATTTTCTGAAGTTCATTGTTCTTGGGAGGTGGAAGATTCAGAATGCTATTGTGAAAATATCATACTACAAGTTGTAGATAAGGATAATAAACTTGATTTTTTTTTCTTTTAATGCATTTTAGTTAGAGATACTGGGACCTGGAGCATAAAGATTACTTGATTTTCCATCATCAGTGACTTTTGAGCAACTTTGAACAAATGTGTATGTTCTTGCTATCTGTTAAGACTGTTTTGTGATATGAAGAATTTTTTACTGGAGTTTTGAGTTTTAACAAGTCATTTGAGGTGAGAAACCCAAATGCCAAGGGTGATGAAGAATTCTATTCTAATAAATAATAAAGAATTTTTTGTGGCTTGTTTATGGGGTAGTAGATACTCATTCACTCTGGAGATTGTATCTCAAAGTGAGGGTCATGTTCACCAGAAGAGTTCAAAGGGATTATGAAGTGTTAGCTGCAGTCAGGAGCAATTAATTTCCTCCTGTGTCAGCAGTGGTTTAATTCCTTTAAGAAGGATAGAGAAAAGACACTGGAAATGTTTAATATTTTTAATTGCTCTCTGCAGTTGAATTTCTTCTAGATGGAAAAGTAAGTGTAAATACTAGTCGACTGACTTAGAGCCGTGTTTTGTTGCCTAGCACTGGAGGAATTGGTTTCACATAAAGACAGACAAACCAAAGTGGGTAACACTACTAAAAAGAAATGCTGGAAACACACGTTTTTGTAACAGGATATATCACTGCTCCATGATTTGGGACACTTTCTTAACACACAGTTAAGTGTTATACTATCATAGCTTTAGTATCATTAGCTACTTCACTCTTCTTTTTCTGTGTTGGGGATTGATACACTCTGGCTTTGAATCTGTCCCTGGTGTTCTCTGCCAGTCCACTTCCAGAATTGTCACATGCTGTGAGAATCCTGAGGCATGGCTCCCTTGTGAGCAGGGGAAGACCATCTCAAATGTGTCAAGATATCAGTGCACACCAGCTTAGATAAAGCCAAGTGACTCTTAGGGTGATTAGGCCTGGAACGGTCCTGCCTTACTTTTTTCTGCCTTTAAGCTGTTTTTTTACCTGTTCTGTATAGCGACAACCTAGTGACTGGGTGTGGAGAGAATTTAGGGTATGGGTATAACCAAAAAATAACTGCGGAGGGAGGCTGGGTGATGGGGAGGATGAAGTAGATCACTATGTGTTTGTAAAAGCACAGTACTAGCCCAAGGGAAGGACACAAAAAGTCAGGGCAGGGTTGTCCAGCGGAATCCTTGCTTAAATTGACCAAACCCACTGTGCAACCTCATGCTCAGCATGTCAGTCCTCATATGCATCAGCTCAATTTTTTTCTTGGAGACTCAAGGGTAATGCAAGGACAGAACTGAGGTTTGCCCCTTAAGGATATTATTTCACACTATCCGATGTTTAATTGCCACCTACAGAATAACATTTTTCAATAAAGAACACAGAAATGAACTCCTGCAATCCCAGTCTTGTGCATAGTCAGTACATTGCTTAGAGAAGCAAAGCTGTTACGGACAGAGAACCTGAATCCCCTGAGAACATGAATCTCAAGTTAAACTGTAAGCTACAAGAACAAACCAGGAAAGCTGATTTGGTTGAATGTTATAAATAAATAAATAAATAAATCTTCATTTCTAATTTGCATGAGGGCTTAATAAAAAAAACAAAACAAACAGCTTTAAAAAGATGAGGCATAGATGCAATTTTATATCTTGGGATTATAAAATAGAATACACAATGGAAATTCATCTAAAATTTTGCTTACATAAGGTGATTCAGTACTGTGTAATCCTTTCCAGCCCACATATTTGTAACTTTGGAAATACAGTACTCACAAGGCTAAGATACTCAAGTTATTCAGAGCTCTTATATATGTTCTAATAATGCATTTGATTGTGAATGCAGTTGAGTTCTCTTTTTTTTTAAAAAAAAAAGAAAAAAAAAAAACAAAGAAAGAAAATAGTCCTTGCAGGACTCTTGGGATGTGCAATATGAATGAAAAGTGGAGATTTAAATGGACCTACACTGAAACACATATATTGTTCTTTTCAAGTCTCTGTTTGGATTGCTCTTTGAAAGACAATATGAAAAATCTTATTTTTAAATGCTTTATTTTCATCCTAAATTAACTTCTTTTTCTATAACTCATCTTGACTATTGAATGAACCCAAGAGTAAAATGCAGATTCTGTTTTAATGTTATTTTGCATAATACATTTGCACATTGTGAGTAAAGGTACCCAGAAAGAAAGAAGCAGTGTTTAATTATATAATTCTACAATTCTTTCTGTTACCTTTCATATTTTGGTTTTATTCGTTTGTAACATGTTAGCAACAAAACCATGTTTTGAAATGTATTTGGACTAATAGACACTTTCACCTTTCCATAATATTAGTGTTAAGTGTTTGTGGTCTTTCAAAAACGCTATGCAATTTTTGTTTATTTTCGTTGCAGCCAGACAGCATGAATGACTACAAATATATATGTTTATATCTTAAACAAACGTATGCATGCATATACATATTTGTTATGCATGAGCTTTCTGTGGCTGGTAAGATTTCTTGATACAGCTAGCGTAGATTGTTCTTTTGATCGCTTAATTTGATTTTGAACGAGCACAAGCAAGTGTTAAGCTGTATATTTTATGCTTCTTTTTAAAGCTTTCCATATTTCAGAATAGCCAGTGCTGGTTATGTGCTTTTGCTGGAATATTTGATTGCATGAGGTGCAGAATGTTGTCTCAGACTGTGTTGGAAGCTGAGGATGTCTGGCACCTCAAGCGCTCCTTCTTTAGTAGCATAAATGCAAAGACTGATGTGACTGATGTGATACTAGACTGTTGGGTGGGACTCTGGTACAATATACATTGCATCTTAAAAAGCTGACTCAGTAAAAAGGTAAGAATTTGCCTAGTATGATTAGGGTTATGCATGCATGTATGTGCCTGAATTTAAATGTGTTACTTATAAGCATTGAGACCGAAAATACCTAAATTTTGTTCTGTTTCTTTGTGACTTTGGTGAGTGGTCTGTATATGATTTAAGGTTACATACAATTTTGAACAATTTTAACTAATGCAAGCTCTGAAACAGTTTGCTGACTGGAAGCCATTATGTCTAGGGTTCTCACACCCACACACGTGCACGTGTATAAAATTAAAAAGAAAGTTATTTAGCATAGTATGCCATACTTCAATTTAGGAAGCATCTGAAGAGTTACTGTAGTCTGATTTATTGTAGAAGCTCTGAAAAGCGAGGTTTATATTGTCTTGAGCTATTTCAATGGTGTTGCTGGCATGACACTATAATCCAAAGGACAGAATATCAATAAAGCTGGGATGTACAGGAATGTAAACAAGCTTTAGAAAAAACGTCCAACAGTTTGTTAAATAGACCACAACAGAACAAGTCCATTATCATTGCAAAAATAGCTCTGAACTTAGTATGTCTAATTATCTGAATAGCTTGGAAAAACATAATTAATCCATCAGCAATATTTGCTATTCTAATTCCGATACTGGATGGTGAGTTTTATGTTTATTCATATCTCTGTCAATATATTGGCATCTCCAAAAGATGAATAAACATAAGATTTTTTTTCCTCCTTATATGATTCTTAGTCTGGTTGAGTTTGGGAATGTAGTCCAAATCCCAATATCTTTTTTTTTTTAAATATAGAATGTTCTTTTTATTTAATATTGAAGAAAGAGATTTTTGCATTAATCTCTAATATTGTTACCATTTCAGGAAGCCGCCTCAGCAAATGTTTTGCTGCCTCTCCAAACATGGTAACTTACCTTTGTGTGTTGGATGTTTCAAAGGAATATACTTTATTTAAATTTCAAACATGCTAGTGTAATGCGAGCCCATAGATGCTTGAGTGACTTGTACAGGGCTACACAGTACACTGTTGATTTCCATGAAATCTGGATTGAGTCATAAGGAGTTGATTCAGCGAGTGGCTGAGAACAGGGCTTGCATAATCAGGAGTGCTTCTTTTCAGGTGTGAATGTAAACGGCATTGAAACTCCATCTGATTAATCTGGTTCCAAGTTCTCTGTATATACGCAGGCGGAGTAGGTGTTTGAGTTAAATTTTTGAGTTACTGTGGTATCTACAGGAGGAGCCAGCAGGGATCAGTTTGCAACTCTCCTCTGGGGCAGCACATGCTGGCAGGGCGGGCTAGCCCTGCCGCCGCTCACCGCAGCCTTGCCGAAGCTCAGCAGAGGAACGCCCGAGCATAGAAACCCAGTTGTCCAAAACTTTTACTTCGCTCATTTAGAGAGCGTTGGCATATGACAGGGTGAAGAAATGGGAAGGCATGGTATCTTTTCTGAGAGTATATGTAGTTTCCAGGACCATAAATTTTTCACTAGCTTTATATATAGCTGTTAAGCCCCTTTATAAGTCCTTTTAAATCTAGTTTGTATTCCAGGTGGTGCTTTTTTTACCATTTGCTCTTTCTGTTTGCTGTCTTTTCACACTGATAGTATTGAAGTACACTGATCTCTTAAAACGCAAACAAATGTCTTTGGAGTTTGCGAATCAAATAATATTTGGGAAGAAATCAATATTCATGTTTCTCCAAGTTACAAAAATGCCAATCAAACCAATGCTCCTCAAACATGTTGAAAAGTAGTTTTGGGTGCTTTCTTCTATTTTCATTTTATGCTATTCCCCTTACTTTGCCTTTATCATACATATGTTATTGTATCTCATTGTTCTAATGACAGCAAATAAGCGCAAGTATTACAGAATAGAAGTTTATTGTGTAAATAGATTGTCATTCACTTCACATTTGGTATTCATTCCTTCAGTTTGGCTTACCACCTATGTATACTTCCATTCTTCTAATATGATTGCCTCTGTTCGTTTTCCCTGAGGTGTCCAAATTTCTTAGCCCTCAGCACTGTATGGCATATAATGGATAGACAGTTCAGAAGAGTAGCAGCTCAACAAGATTCAGCCTCTCCAAAATCAGCCAGCCATGGAGCTGTGTGTGGTGATGACACTTCATCTTAGCAAAGTGTTTTCCTAGTGGTTTACAACACTCATATCTGTAGGAGCCTTATCTAATTGCTCTGCACAGAGTATCTGCGTGTGTATCTATTTCTTTCACCCCAAATATCTTCGCTAATGGCTAGTCCCTCTCTTTCTCAGTAGTAGAGAACTGCATACTTTTGCCCTTTGCTGCTCGTATGATTTGTTTTCCTGTGAGCTTTCTGGCTGTTGCGTGTATCATATCTTTAAATCACAAACCTCTGAGGGGACTGTGAATTTGTTGAGGGCATCCAACACTAAAACAAGCTTTTGTGATTTTATGATACCAGGGTCTCTCACTCTCCTTTTCCCTCCTTTTCCTTTTTCCTTTTCCTTTTTTCCTTTCCCTTTTCCCTTTCCCTATTCCCTTTTCCCTTTTTCCTTTCCCTCATTTTTTTTTCTTTTTCCTTTTCCTATTCTGTTGTTGCCACTCCAGAAACCATATCTTTAAATTTCTGTCACATCTGTCCTTTTTGGCATTGTCAATATGACAAGTGTGATCATAGAACAGGAATCTATACCATGAACTGATTGGAAAAAATAAGCAACCTTCTTTATAATGAAGAGAACCTTGCCATTTTTTTAGCCTACAGTACTCTGTTAATAACTGACTTGAAGTTAGCCTGAATTTGGAATAGAAGGCCATGTATTTCACTGACTATATTCCTAAGGGGTTTGAGTTTGTTCACGATTGCTGATATTCTTAATGCATTATCTGACTCTTGTTTCAAGATATGGATGACGTCCTGGCCCCAAAGCAGTTAATTCAGGCACACAGCATTTTGATTGTTGCTTTGCAAAATACATGTTTTCTGTTCATAATCAGCTCTATCAAACTCCTTCCAAATGCTAAAATCTGTATTTCATCCTGTGTGGATATCTCAATAACAAGTAAGATTTCTCTTGCTGCATTTCTAGTATTGGTTTCCTGTAAGCCCAAGGAACTTAGCAAGGTTTCGGATGTTTCTTTTTAGATTTTGGATTTGCCAGCTGTAGCTGCATGGTTTTGAAAGTGCGTACCGTAGGGGTTTTTTCTTACTTAGCTCTTATTGAGACATTGACATCCCATCTAAAAAGTACCGTAAGTACAAACTGCATGTGCCAAATTGGTACAATGTGATGACAAACAGGAGATTTGTAAGGCAAAAATCACATTGTTCCGTGACTTCTTTAATGGCAGAGTGGTTTTTTGCTCCTGTCTTAAATAAAAGACAATTTTGAGTCAGCTAAGTATGAATGTAACTTTTTAGTTTGTAAACACACTGTTAAATGTCAGCTGCCCTGCTTTGCCAGCCCCCTGATTTACAGCCTGCCTCTTGTCCACAGAAATAACGTGTGTAGTATGAACCACTCCCCACCTATTCGTGATAATAAATTTTGAATAGCTTAGCCATGAAGGTCTTTTTATGATCCTTACATTTCTGTTACAACTAGTTTAAACAGTGTCTCATTAATTTCACTCTATTGGTCATCTGTTCAGCCTTTGATTTAATTTTGTGGAATTGCCTCTTTTGTCTCAGGAAACACATGGACAGAGTCATCTTCAGGCTCCGTCCACGTGCGATGGGGTCCTGCTCTGACTCTTGGACCCTCTCACTAGAAATTAGTAGCAAAATAACTGTGTGTATAAAACTTAACAGATATAAAATATTGACCTGTAGGTGCTTTTGTTGAAAATGTTAAAAGAACACAACTCTTTTCCTCTGAATGAACGTTGTACTATATAACCTGTGCTCAAATAAGTGACAAAGCTTTTTAAAGAGGCAGGTTTATTAATTATGGAAACTGTACTGGTGTCTACATGTGGGGAGGAGGATCTGAAATATTGTGGGACTACTGTAAAATGGAAAAATAACTTTGGCAAACTTTTTAAAACTAACAGTGGGCACTGGAAAGAAAAGCGTAAGTGTGTTTCCCAGTAATCTGGTTCCTGGCAGCAGTTTAAGATTGTGGAAGTGAATCTTTTAATCTAGATGGTGGATGAATGATGAAAATTATTCGATTTACTTTCATTTGGAAGAATGAGTCAGTGGGCCAACTCTAAAAGATCCTCAGGAGTTATTATGAAACATGATCTAAATAATTTGTTAGTATATAATTTTTATCTGGCAGTTTAATGTGAGAAGTATATACGCTAAAATGTTAGCATTTAGAGACCCACAGATAATGTGCAGACAGTCTACAGGAGTGTGCTCTCAGCTGGTGTTTATATTCTTCATTTTCTACTCAGTGAAGTTCCTTTATTGTGTGTTGGGCTAGTAACAACATAAATTTAAAGTGAGAAGGCGGCAAAGTAAGTTGTGTTTTTACCTATTTGAAATAGATTTGGTGTTATTTTAAGTTACTCCTGCCTTTTGTGTAGACATGGTTTGGCAGGTCTTTTATATTTCAGATACTGTAAAATTGATGGAAAACAAGTATTCCAGGCTTTGGAGAGGTTTGTTCCCTGAATGACAGGGACAGGATTTCAGCTTGTAGTAGTGAAAAGAGAAAGTAATGGTTACAGGAATATTTATACATCCAGATGTTTTAAGGGAAATCTGAAATTCTGCAAGATCTTTTTGAAACAAAAAGTCCTAGAAGTACATTTTTTTACTGGTAACTTGGTAAATGTATCAATGATACTGATTTTCAAATAAATTTTCAAGTGGCTTTCTATACTGTTTACCTTAAAAGAATTTTGTGAATTGAGTCGTAATACCATGACTGTTTTGTGATCAAGGCAAAAATACTTGGTATAAAAGGTCTAGTCCTTTAGTAGGCTAAATCAGACTCCCATTAATGCTGAGTTTAGAATAAAACCTTGGGACATTATTAATATTTTAATTAATTTTCCACTAAAATAATATTCATAAGATAGCATGTAGAGGAAACACAAGCTTTTTCTTGACTTTCAAAACCAAAATAACAACGAGTAAGCAATATAATAAGGGTTATTTTTAAATTTTGATTAAGGAATGAAACAATCTATTATTAGTATATACTATACTATATTATGTGTATAGTATATACTATTAATATTTACTGTTACAGAATTTGTTTTAACATTATTTACATGGTATTACATGCAAGGTAAAGTTATATTATTCTCGAGGATAACAATAGTTTCCTTCTATTTCAGTGTTTGTGCAGCTTCCACGAGAGCAGTGTTTAGATATTTCTTTTGCTGATATCAGACAAAATTAAATTCGCTAAATGTCATGGAAAAAAAATATAATGCTAACACACCCAAGCTGTGGATTGTAGAGCTCACCGTTTTCTGAGTTTGAAGTTAATTGTTCAAACCTGTTGTCTCCAGGACTGGAAAAGGATACTCATCAGTGGGACTTTACATCTCTGGAGAATATTGATAGCAGAGCTTTAGTCTTTTCTTCTCAGTTGAAATAAAATGTATAAAAAAAAGCAAAGCAAAACAAACTGAGGTGAAGGAAGAAAAATAGAGTGAAAAGAGTGAACCATAGGTCCTTATATGATGTATGATCTGGGGCATCTTTCCCAAATAACTGACTGCATGTTAGTTTTATACAATAACAGAAAGAACCAGTTATTTACAGTCTTCTCCTATGTTGTCTTATTAGGTGTTCATGTAACCAGTTGCACAAATGAACCGAAGAGTGGTTGGAATTTTCTAGTTTTTTTTCCTTCACAGTAGAGCTTTAAAGTACAACTATAGATAGAAGAAGATTGTAAATCAATACATTATTATTCCACATATCATGTATTCTCCTTTCTGCTGATCTTTGAATAAAAACATTTTAGGATTATACCTATTTGGTAAGAATGCATTGAAATCATTAGCAGCATGATACTTGATTTTACATTTAATGGAGCTGCTCATAAGACACTTGTTGCCGTACTGTTGCGCAAAGAGAAATCACATGAGCATGGTGTTGGGATATTTTTTTCACAAAAGCATATTTTGCTATTCAGTATAGGTTTTTTATACCCAATAATTATGTTCAAACCACTCATTCAGTGTTACCCTGATTTTCAGAGCTGCTGGACACATTCATTTTTCAGTGAAACTGAAGAGAATGCCCTGTTTTCATTATCTTCAAAAGTATGGCCATGTATACACAGCGGAATGACATTGCTGTACCATAGTGTACTTTTTACTCAGATTTTGCTTTTTACAGTTCCCAAGTGGCTCTTGCTGACTTTAGTCAATTGTCCTGCAGGAAGATTTGAGCAGTCATCTGTTTCATAATTGCAGTTCTTTCCTAAATTATTTGCATCTGGGATGAAGAAATCCTCCTCTCTCTAAATATTCTGCAGGACATGTGGTCTAAAATAGGATATTGTCATGTTAAAGTGTAAATATCCACAAGTGAATAAGAGCATTAATTCACTCTCCACTTTATGTCCAATCACATAGTATTTACTTAGCAAAAAAAAAAAAAAAACCACAAAGCCCCAAATTTAAAAAAAAATTGAGTGTCCACCAGAAAACAAAGGAACTCTCTGCATTATCGCTAATTACATACTGTGTACTTTGAAAACCACCCACAAAAATACCACACTACAATTACAATTACATTATCTCTCTTATGGAATTAAAGAAGTAGCAGTTTTCACAAAAATGTACAAATTTAAGTAGCATTTTAAACAGATCAAAGAGGGAAAAGCCAACCAACTTCTTTTATATTGTGATACTCAGAAAATGACAAAAATTGAAAAATACTTACTTCCTTTTATGAATCTATGTTTCATTTTCAAAAGTGACTTGTATAAAAAAAAAAATCTACCGTGTGTAAAGGATTGGTTAGTGGATTCTCAAAAGTGCTTATATACTAACTTCCTTTGAAACAAATGTAGTCTGGAACTTCTGAATATCACTGTCATTGCCTGTCTGCTTCTTCAGAACTATCTTTAAAAAGATCTGGTCTGTGGATATTTAGAAGACTACTGTTTAAATCATTTGGCAGGGAAGGAGGGGAAGACTTTGTCTTCTCAGTCAAGTGAATGCTTTTGATTTCTTTCTCTATGTCAGTAAATACAGTCCTCAGATGTTTGTCTGCAATACGGTTTTCTTCTGAATTTTTTTTCCCCTGTTTTTTTGAGTCTTGTTCTTAAAGATGAGCAGCTTGGGATCTGTCTGCTCTGAAATTGTGTTCAGGTTGCACTGCAAACTTCACAGTGTAAGCCTAGATGGGAGTTAGGGAAGTTTGAAGCTAGGAGTAGAGCTGCTAATTTTTATGTTCCCAACTGTTAAAGAATTCATAGCCACGAGGTGTGCGAGGAAATTCCCCAGTCAGTGCCTGGAGAGTCAGGCACCTTGGGATGGGGGTCAACGGGGATTTCTACACTAGCCAGAAGATGGCAGTGGCAGAAGAGGATGACAACAAGGGCATATCTTGACGTTTTCTCCATGTGAAATTTAGTTTCTCAGTTGAAGGATGAATTTATAGTAACTTTGTCACATGAGAATGGACAAGGGCACGTTGCGAGGATCAGCTGCCGTGCCCTCTCAGAGGGGCGGTGCGTGGCAAGGCCAGTGCGGTAGCTGCCTGGTTTGGCCTCAGGCCTGGGCTGATGAACCTGACTCTTTTGATCAGGCGAAGAGTCGTCTTCCTCTTTTCCTGCTTCTGTTTTACACTTAGAGACTTGATGTTTGCCTGCTCTAGGACTTGCGTGTAGCCAGGAGAATTAATGAAATAAAACCCTAGAAAAAACTAAAAGGCTGAAAATTTAATAGTTTAAATTAGAAGATATGTTTAAGTAGGACTTTTAAAAAAAAATTATTATTTTTTGGCAACTCTTCTATAATTCTGATGCCTAAAGAATACTTCAGAATTATCTCCCTTTAATCAACAAATATCCCTAAGAAAAAAAGAAATTCAGGTAGTTCTTCAACAGAATTTAAAAAGCATTGTATTCTAAGGAAGCAAAATTAAACCCCCCCAAAATATTTGTCAGGAAAAAACAGAATAGCCTTATATGCCTTCTTTATCAAACACAGGAAAAGGGGAAATAAACATTAATTTTACTCTATTACTTTATGGGCTTTTATTTAAAGACAATTTAATGATGAAATTCATCTCATTTTCTATGAAGCTTTCCCCCATTACTGTTTTCAAGTATTTGTTACTTACTTTACCATGACCTAATTCTCAAAAAGGAATCCTTGTAAACTCTACTGTATAGTTTTTTGCACACAAAATATGCTTATGTTCATTTGTTCGAAGAGGTAGTTGCTGAATTTTGGCTCTTTGTATTGAATACCAGGAGGTTTTCAGATTTTAAAATAACAAGCTAATTCAAAATTTGAGCAAATACTCCTCCAATGTAATAAAGGATGTGCAAATAATGCAAGAGTAACTAATACACATTTGTCTCTGACAGTGATGCTGAAGACTTTCTCCAGTCAGCATGGCTTCAAGCATGTACATCTGTTTTCATCTTACTTTTTCCTTTCAATTTTTATCCACTTCTTTCCTCCCCCTTCTTTCTTTCCATTAACAAGTAAGATAATATAGAAAAGTCACCTTTCCTGTGGGTTCTCTAAGATAATTTGGTTATAACAAGTAAGATTGTAATTTCTATTGAGGCTTTTTAGAACTAATGAAAATTATCAACATGTCACACAGCTGCATTTCAGTTTTGTTTGTCAGAGCCCAGAACAGAATTGATTTTATAAATAGATCCTAAATGTGAGCACAGAATGTGCATACTGATGAGTTCATGATAAGACTTTGTTTAGAAATACTTTTACAATTTACCCATGAAGAGGAAAAAGAATTATATGTCAAACAGAACAATGTGAAGCAATTTTTTCCGAAGTCATTTATGCAACTCCATATCCTTCACAAAATATCCTACGTAAGTGGTTTTTGCTTTATACTCATTGATGAGATAGAAGAAGGTTTCATGTGTGTTAGAAAGAAATCACATGGTCTGGAAAATGGAACATCTTGTTTTACTGTAACACAGATTCAATAAGTCTGGCAGGGGTTTTTTAGATAAAATTAATTAAAATCAAATTGATCTAAGCTCCTTTTCCCTACTTGAAGATTTTTACAATCATATTAGTGATGGTGAAGGAGAAAAGAGGGAAAGAGGAATAGTCTAGCAGGAGGTCAGAGGTTTCCTATGTCCTTCCTAAGGACAACTCCGTTTCTGCCAGTGGCTTTCCTCAGCAAGGAGGTGTTGTAGTGGCTAGTTCTGATGTCTGAAGAGCAATTGCTCTTTGGTGATTTGGGGGGCTGCTCAGCTAATCAGGTAGCTTATAAAATATTATGGTCACACCCTTATGTAAGCCTTTTTTCTCCATTTGCAACCTGGTTTGAGCGCTGAGTCTTTTTCCCGTTAAACTGAACTCTGCAGGTTCATAACTGACAAGCGCTTCGTCTTGCCAACCACCAGCAGAGCTTGCATATGCAATACACAATTCTGCAGAGTCCGAATATGGGGTGGCAATACAGCTCTTAAGGTCATGTGAAGATCCTGCTCTTCGTATTAAAATATTCCTCCCTGGACAGCATCACTATAAGCAGGAGTGATATTAATCTGCAGCTGTAAGAAATTTGCTACATTTATATACCCAGCCTGAAGAAGAGAGTAAGAAGAAACTAAAGATGCTTCAGCAAACATTTTTTGCTTAGATACCTGTAGGAAGGTAAAGAGATTTGTCTGTTGTTGTGTCTGTTGCGACCCAACCAGGGTCCCAAGCTTGTTCTGGCGTATCTCCTTAGGAAATGTGCCTTTCACTGCAGGTGGACTGTGGCACTCCCGTGCATAGGATGGGCATCCTAGTTCACAAGTTTGTCCTGGTATTTAACCCATGTATACCTCATGGTTCTTTTTACATCTTGAGCGGTTCTTCTCCTCTTGATACTTTCATTGCATTTTTCAGAATTGGAATCCAGCTCTTTTTTTCTGATGTTGTGAAGCCTGACACAGACTGTGGAGCCGTGTTGTAGTCCACAGAGAAAAGTTCAGAACTTCCTGGTTTGGGGATTATATTGTGCTTTTACCAGAGGTGTGGATATTTATAAACTAGTTTGCCAGCTGGAGTTGTGCTTCCATTCTGAAGGAACTTTGCAAAGTCAACAAACCCCCACCCTTCTGGGGCTTACCATAGGCAAGATATTTGTTTGTATGCACTGAAAAAATTTACTGCAAAGTAGAGGCTCTGTGCGTGCTTGATGTGTTTTGAAAAAGTGTTCACAGACTTCAATACAATGGTTTTGCTGGTATTGTATTATTTTGATGAATGTGGCTGTAGTATTTGCATTTATTTCTGGTGTTATGTAGGCCTTTTTGTGATGTATATTAGGTGGAAGTGCTTCTAGGTTTTGTGAATTGATTTCATAAAATCAATGCCCTCTGCAGTATTTTATTTTAGATTTTAGCTGGCTGATCCACCTCACTCAAGAAGCAGATTGCTATCCAGCTCACCTTGGATCTAACTTTGAAGAGGTTGGACTAGATGACCTCCTTTGGTCTTTGCCAACCTAAATTATTCTATGACTGGATGATTCCTACTACTTGTAGAATGATTTAGTTTCTAATAAGCAACAGAGAAGGATGAATACTGTTCTTCCAAAGCCTGGACAATGCTGGTTTCCAGCGTACTCTTCACAAGGTTAATACACAGACTGTTATACCTGTTTGGTATAACTTTCAGGGGTGTCTTTAGGATTATCCAAATGCACTGTCTGCAGTGACCTGGAAACATTTTCTTTCTAGTTTTCTTATAATAATCAGATTATGTTGATCATCAAAATATAAAAGCTGCTTGGATCATGATAATGTGGTACTAGTTATCAAAGTGATTTGTATTGAATGAAAAGAAGCAAAAATCAGATATATAGCACACTTTCCATCAAAGCTGAAATGTGCTTTGCTGCTTTGAATTATAGATCAGGTATATGCCCACTATGTGTCATCCAATTGCCAAAGTATGGCCTCACTGAATGCATAAAATACGACTTTAGGGAAACTGTGCACATGATCAACCTATAAAATGGCATGGTAGCCCAGCTGAAATCAGTGGTATCATTCTGAAGAGCATGTACAATCCACCTAATGCTGAGTGGCCTCTAAAGCTTGGCGGGCATTAAAACGTTACTCTCTAAATCAGTGATTGTAATAACCATTCTGGTTTGTGATGTTCAGAAAATAATATTTGTGCCATAGAACGGTTTTGGATATCTTTGAAAAATCAACATCTGATCACTGATGGGAAAGTAAAATTGCCTGTTTAGATTCCTAGGTATTGATGTTCGTATTGAACATAACCAGTATGGCTGACGTCGCTAGTAATAACATAAGGAGCAAAAAATTGAGATAAATAAAACATTAGATCAGAGCTGAATGATGTTTGTAGCATGCATACATGTTGAATTAAAGCTAAAATAATTTTCTTGGTTTTTTTTTGTTTTAAAAATTCATGCTGCGTTGATCTGTTTTCCCATTAGTTTCCATATTATGCTAGCAAGAACAGCCAGTCATTCATTTTTCTTTAAGTTATAATTCGTCAACTGTATTTCTCTACCAGATTATTTTGTCACTGTTGTGCTACATACCCCTTTTAATGTGATTTACCTTTTTAGTAAGCACTCAAAAATAAAATGCATGGCAGAAAAATTTTGATTCAGCCACTCTGCAGAGGTGAGCATTGTCCATGGCTTTGATTTTGACAGATTAATACTTCTGCCTTCAGCTCTCTAAATATAATGTTGACAACATAGCTGAGAGATTAGCCCTTCTCTTAATTCTGTTCCTACAATCTCATTGCTAGCTATGAATTTGTGTGTTGTACAAAATTAATATATAAAACAAAGGCTGTCAGAGCATGAGTATTGGTCAAAGACTTATTCAGGTCCTTTTACTTTAGTTTCTTTGGAGAGATAAAATGCATCTTTTATTTTTGAAGGAAAATTATTTTTAAGTGTTTATCTACATTCTCTTATTTTAAATATCTCCTCCTCAGTAGTTTAGGCCTGGGTGAGTAAGGGTAAATAGATGCACTGATGCAAATCCATGGTTTGATTTCAAGTTGGATCAGTCCGTGTAATTCTGTGCCACAAATTTAACAGAAGGTGCCTTATACAAATTACAGCTTGTTCAAAATGTATCTGCCAGAATATTAATTTGAACAAAATATTCACAACCCACATTTTTTCCAACTTCTGGGTCTTTTGCTTAGTTTTCCAATCTGTTGATTCTATGCTTCTGTGTATTTCCTGATTAACTGGCAACTTCTTGAAAAAGCCATCTTAGGGATTCCTCGTGTTCCTCTGAACCCAGGCCGATTTCTGGCTTTTTTGTCATGCTCTTTTGAATGTCTGCTCATTAGTCCAGCACATATGAATAAGTGGCTGGTGCGACTGTATTTATTTGTGAGTTATTTCATTTTGATACAGACTGAATCGATTCATTCTGGCTGATACACAAGAGATCTTTCCAGTTTCACTTAACTAGACCTGATGGCCTGACTTAGATTTTCCTTGGGATTGAAGTGCTTTGAAGTGGCAGATCATGGAAGCAGATGTGACTTTCATATCTGAGCTGGACACGGCCCCCCCTTCCACGTTCTCAGAAATACATTCTCCTGCAGAATGGCTCTGAGTACGGACCAGGAGCCGCATCCTGCCTTCCCATCTGTCCAGGCTTTCAGGTGAGACTCCTAACTTGCGGAGGGCTCACACAAAGGCTGTTTGAGAGTAAACTGAAAGAATAAAGAAAAGGTTAAAGCTAAAGAATAATGTCTAAGCATCTGTCATACGCTGGCAGAGAGATACCTCTGTCTTCCACGGCAAAGTAACACAAGGTGTAACAGAGCTGTCCTAGCGTTTCGTGGTCTGTGCAACAGGACGTGATGTGTGGCTGCTGCCTCATGTCTGTGTCCAGTTTCTTATAGTCTCTCACAAAATGGAGTTCCAAAACAGTTACAAAGTTGAAGATTACCTTAACGGATATTAATATACTGGTTTGATTGTATTTGGATTGCTTCCTAAGGAGAAAATGTTATTTATATTATAACTGTCAGAGAATGGAAGAAGAATTGCATTAACAAACGCATTACATCCATGTGTTTATAGATCCAGACTCCCTTAGGGAATGCTGCCAAGCATGATATTCCTCACATTTGGTTTGTAAGTTGCATCTTACAGTAGAAAAATACATGCTGTAAATGCATTATTATCCTCATAACTGAGGCCTTGATTAAATAGAAAATTTAAACACATCCTTAAATCTCACTGAGGCCAGGGGGGCATAAAAATAAGCTGAAAATTAAGTATATGTTCAACATCTTTAATGACTTGGCTGTATTCTATTGCTAGGTCCAGAATTCTAAGAAATCTATTTTTGAAATTATTCTGATGTGGTGCAGTGTATTTATAAAGTAAACATTCTTTTTCTTTTTATAATTTTTTCTCAAATATACTCATTTCACAGGTTTGATTTATTCTTTCATACTGCTAAGTCTTTCGACTATGATTTAATGGTGTCCTGTTTTTCAATAAGAATAGGAAATAAATGTATGGGAGTGCTATCTTTAGGCCAGAATCTGACATCTTCAAATGTCAAAAGGTGACCTACTCTTCATAGTACCTTATTAGATTTATCTTATTCTCAGGTTAAGATATTTCTCAGTGTGATCAAGGACAGCAAAATCTGATGTATACATTAGGATAATACTACGTGCTTGCAGAGTTTCATTTATTGTACCTTAGAAGCATAGGCCAGTCCACGTGGCCATCTCAAGACACGGCTTATAGCTCTTAGTGCTGTGGAGGCCAGTGTCAACGTCCCTGGTTTTAGTTTTGCTTTTCTTATAGTTGCCCTTTTAAAATTATTTTCTGTGAAGGACATTTTCGTAAAAGACATTTGGGGAATGGCAGTGGCTGCTAAAGTTAAAGCTTCACGTTGACAACATGAGACTTAGTCTCATGAAATGTTGGCGCAATTTTCCAAGGTGCTCTAAAATCCAATATCCAACTGAAGTAATTTTCCACCGTGAGGTGAATACTAAGTTAAGGAAATATACATAAAGAAATCTTTTTATAACATATAATTCAGAAATGTTCCTTACATAATTGATCTTTCCACATTGTTTAAATAAGATTTCAATATGCTTAATTAAAATAAAGTCAAGTTTGGAAAAAAAAAATTTAAAAAATGGAACATGTGAGTTCAATACTAGCTTGGGTGAGAGAAAATCATATTTAAACTGAAAATATAAACCCACTCTGACATAAACTTATATTGTACCAGAAGTAAAAGTCCATGCTTTACAGAAATTGTGGAAGCCTCTCTGCTGATTTTCAGTCTTTTAGAACCTGTGCAGCAATTTAAAAGAATTAGGTGTTAATCTGTGTTCTGTATATTTGGTATATAAATAATTGTTTTAATCACTGTCAGGTGCTGCATCTCTGGAGGGTAAAATGTTTCTAAAAAAGAGTCCACTTGCAACAGGTTGCCCAAGAGCAGTGAAACAGTGAAACAGGATTTCTTCTGTGTTTCTGCTCTGGGTCCCCACGTCCTCCATCACAGTAACTCCTGTCACTCATTTGTCCCCACGTGCATCACACTACTCCCCACTAGCCACATAGCGCATCCTCGGCCGCGCATAATGGGCATGCCTTCCGCAGTGCAAATGTCTGCTCATAAAGGCACTGGTTTAAATTTTTCTCCGCTACTAGATGAAATTTTTTAAAACTTACAGAAAAATCGTTATATTTCAAGCCTCAGATTTAGTCAAATTTGATTCTAGAAACATATTATAGATTTTTGAGGAGGAGCAAAGGTGGCTGGCAGTTTTCTGCAGCTCGGTGCCTATGCATTATTGCTTCAGCAACCGAGACTAAAGAAGCACTTTCCCACCCTCTAATTAGGAAGTTATTATCTATAGCTGCTTAAAAAGGAAGCAGCTCTAAAACTTGAGGGGCATCTTCTGGGTTCATCTTCCCAAGTGCTCTTTTCCTTATTTCATCAAGGGTGTCATCGTAAATGTCAATACAAGTTACAGGAAAATGTCTCTTAGGCCAGCAGTGATGTATTAAGGGAGTCAACAGGTGAATTTTCGTGCAGTGCTGGGTGGTTTAAGGTGGAAGGAAACTTACCATGAAGCCCTGCAAGGAAAAAATATAGAAGCTTAAGGCAACTCTTAAATTTAGGAATGAAAGGTGGTGTTGGGAGTTCTAGTCTTTAGCAATAAGACAGATGTCTTTTTTTTTGTCTGTGGTGTGAAGTGTGTTTCAAATCATTTGGAAAGTGTTAACTGATGAATAAGCAGCTTTTACCAGAAGCTTTTAACATGAATTTTTGGATTGTATATTACAAGCAATGAAAATCTCGTAACACTGGAATGCAAAAAGCAATGTACCTTATCAGCTTTTGTGAAAAATAAACCATATTACATGTATTTACACTAATTGTATAATTAGACATTCAAATTACAGTATGTAAATACTTAGTAATCAGCTGAAATTTGCTTTGAAAAACAAGATAATTCCCTCAACACAGGCTACCTTAAAAGAATGTTAAGTTAGGAGAAACCCCATGAAAGTACAATGAGAAAATTAGCCTGCAGTAATGAAAATCTCAATAACTGGGGAGCAATGTGTAATTCCATCATTTCCTTTTGTACGCAGCTATATTTAACGATTTGTAGCCTAATCAGGTGATGTGCTGAGCACAGTGAAATAAATAGGAGTTGTCAAGAGTCTGTGATGCTAGAGCCCAGCTCACTTTAGGGATTTGCCTTATTCCCCTAGAAAAGGGGGAATCTCTCTTTTCTCTTTAGAAGACCTCTTGCTCTTTGGAAGATCCTTTGGAAGATACACGGAGTGAGGAGTTGAATGTGTCGATGAGCCACATAGCGAAACTACAGCCAAACATACTTTAAAAGGCAGTACTAGGCCTGGGGAGTTTTGCTGAGTTAACAAAACCCTTAATATTTGTTATGGTTATTCCATCTCAGCCTAAACCTGTTCTAGATGCAGTGTGTAAATAAAAACACTTCTTCCCATGCAACCTTACTCTTTGAGTGTTAAATAATCGAGCATCATTTTTGTAAATTGCTGGTTGTTGTTCTTGACTGACATGTTTACTCAGATAATGTAACAGCTTTTCTCATAGAAATCTACTTAGTGTCTAGATGACATAAACATTTTTTTTTGTGGAAGAAAGAATTCCCAAGTGTTCTTTACAGTTCTGCCTAATCCTGTTTCAGCCTTACAGCCCCATTCAATATTTTCCCTTCCTTAGTACTGGTTCAATTACAGTTTATATTCGCCTATATCTGTAAAAAGTGCATTTGGTGAGTCTAGGAATGGTGTCTGCTTAGGAAACACCTTCCTCCTGTGTAGACTGAACCTCATGAATCAATCATAGCCTGTGCTGCTGCTGTCGCCGCTGCTGGTTTTGCTGGCTGGCATGAGTGGATGTGATAAGCCACACACTTTGCTTGACACTGATCCTCCCTAACGCTAACTTGCTTTACTTTTGTAAATGTGGCCCTTGCGGCGGTATAATGAGAGGTGAGGGACTGCAGTTGCAGACACAAATCAGCACGGCTTTCATATGAGAAAGTGTTCTTCAGGGCTAGTGACTCAGAAAATGATGGTTAAATCCTGACCTGTGTGCTGACACATCTTCGCTTCTGTAGTATGACAGTAAATGCAAGGAGTGAAGGGCTGGGATAATGTGGAGATGTTGAGAATTTTGGGAAAGAGAGAAGGAGGCGAGAGTGTCATGAGATGTACTCCCATGCCAGGTTTTCTTAGCAGATGGAAAGCTTTTAAAATTTAGTTCGGTATTACAATTAAATTTGGAGCAGCAATAAAACCGAGCCAGGACAGTAACAAAGAGCAGTAATGCTTTACTAAAATGTTTAAACTGTTATGTAACAAGTATTATTCATTTATACTAACATAAAATAATATATAACCAGTTACTATTATAATTGTTGATACTTAAAACCTTTATCTTAGTGGTCCCCAAGACCTAAGTGGAGAGGTTTTGCTTTTTGTGACAAAGCTGATTGATCTCAGACTATTTAACAGACAGGGAACAACTATATCTTCCTTCCTGGCTATCCACATTAGATAAGAGCCAGTAAATAGGGTCTTTGGGTCTATCATCTCATTGCCTGAATTGCTGAGGAACCCCTGGCAGGTACTGCAGCAAAATTGGGTTTTCAGCCACTGAAGGATGATATGCCAGATCATGAGTTTCTCTCCCAAACTGGTAAAGAAACTTAGCAGGCGATGAGAAATGCTGCTTTACGCAGAATTAGGATGTTAAGTGGATCAGCATCGCCCCCCGACTCGGCTGGATCTGGACTGCAGCAGGAGCCAGGAGCTGAGAGCAGCTGCTCGGCCCCAGCTCCAGCCCCACCGCGAGCCTCGGCTGCGCCTTTGCCCTGGCACCTGTGTTTCAGGTTGCTGAGCATCTGGTTGTAACAGAGCATAAGATTATGTGCAGTAACAACTTGGAAATGTTGAATAATGGTCATCTTGACCAGCGACAGGCAGCCTGCTCTTGCAGGTTATGGTTATATACTTGCAGGTTATATATGCAAAAGCTTGAATTAGGTAAATTCACTGGTAAATTGAAGTAATCCAAGCATGGCAAGGACGCATCCTTTGTAATCCGAACACATGATCAGGATAACCATGAATATGCTTTGCACTGAATACATAATGCGGCAATTTAGAACATAGACTTGCTGTGAAGACAGCCGTGATGAGGAAATTTTGGACTACAGCCGGTGGACACTTAGACTTCAATGGTTACTGAGAGGATAGCAATACCATTTTGCAAAGTTATTTTGTTTTGCTACTTGAGTGAAGACAACCTTAATGAAAAACCAGCAAATTACCTCTTTAGCCATAAACTTGATCCAAGTTTCCTAACTGATTCACAGGAAGACATTTTTGGGAAAGCAATTGCTGGTGTAGGAGATATGACAAGGATAGAAGTCACAGAGACAGGAAAGACTCTGGGCAGTGCTGTGATCTCAAGAAAACTTGCAGAGGCTGACGAGACTGAGTCAGTCCACTTAAAAAGTGTAGTCACTACTACTGATAAAAATACTAAAAAGATTCCTTTGACATTTCCAATATTTGGATTTTCCTATCCGTCAGCTCTTGGAGAAGATCCCCAACTTTATAAAACCAATAGGCTTTTGTGTGCAATACATTCAGAGCAGTATCTGTAGAGACTTGGTCAGCTTCCCAGTTCTACTAGGAAAAAACTGAATTGTAACTCCCTAAAAGAATTATAATATCGAAATGAATCCGTAGGGATTTCCAGGAAACAACAATTCAACCCAACAGTCAAGATGGCAGTGGCTTTAAAAAAACCTGTCCTTTGTTCCAGGATGGGAAAAATTCCCAAGACGACAGTGACAGTTTCTCCAGTAACTCAGTTGAAGGCAATTTAGATCATTTGATCTGAGACAAAAGAGCATATTTGAACATATCATAGTCACAGATCCAGGTATAAAGGCAAAGATGTGTCAGCTCTAAAATCCAGCGTAGTGCTTCAAGGCTATGCTCTTAGAGAGTCTCTTGCATACAATATTTTTCTTTTTATACCACCAGCCATCAAGTATCTAAACTGCAGGCTCCTTAGTTCATCACATACTGGAAATACGCACAGCAAAATACTCCTATAGTTGTCAAAGGTTTATTTAAAATGAATAGCAATTCAACACTGTAACAGCCAAAACTTGCCATAATGTTTTATTTCTGTGTATGAAACAGGACTTTCTGGAAGTGTTCATTTTTGACCAATACATATTATCTTATCATGTCAATCAGGATAATGGTTCTGTGTAGCTTTCCCTTATCTGAGGTGATATATTTGATCAAAAAAACTCTTTAGCATTCTTATGTTAATGCCCTCTGTCTAAACGAAAACTGATAGCTTAGTTTTCAATGAGAGCTTTTTATTAACCCCAATATATGGACATTTATTAATGGCTTTCCCTTGAGCTTTGCTTATTTTTAACAGAACAAAATGCTTCAAATGATAGCAATTTGAAAAATGTGATTCTCCTTCTTGTAATTTAAGGTGTCTTCTTGTCATATATATATTTGGACAAATACTGTTCAGAATTTGGATTCAGATCAGTTCTGTGAAAAGCAGTGTCTTTAATATTTCTCCCAACACTCTTGCTCCATTACCTATTGTTGTTTCTTCATGTAGATAGCTGTCAATGTTGCTGCTGGCACGCTTCTTTAGGGAGACTTGATTAAAATCAATAAGTTATTGGGAAGAGCTCAATTAGCAGTCTTTCACTTCTGGTGCTGATGCCTGCTAAGCCTCCTGTGCTTTAAGCACAATATTTCTGTACGACTTTTCAGTCCAGATGTACACGTTAATCAAATGAAGAGTAAACCAAGAAACCCTGAGTATAGTACTCCGTCTTTGATTAGGACACCCAACTGGACATTTGCAGGCACAAGTTTTCATGGAAGTGGCAGGCTGAAATCTTGTTAATGTAAGATACCAATCACTTCAGTGGATCAGTGAGACAATAACTAGATCCCCACAGTAAAATAAAAGAGACTGAAAGGGAGCCAAGTGCTTTATCCTTTGCTTGCAGTTCAGTCTTGGATCTCCCCATCCCTTTTGTCTTCTATGCTTGCCCTGCTGATACCATAAAAGAATGTGGTGCAGATTTAAATCTTTTTTCTTCCACTAGGTTCAAGACCACCGTGAAATCCAGGTTCTTTTTCTGTGAGATTAAATTTTAGGATTTCAATTTCATGGGCACAACCATAAGGTGCTGCCACTAAGAAGTGATGCCAGTTATTTGTGCTAATTAATAATCCCCTTCTGTGTCACTGTGCACCCATGTTCCAATGCAAAATATTCCTTCCCAATTTCCCTTTATTAACCACACCCTAAGCCTCATTCTAACTAAACAAAAAGGACAAATTACTCAGAAATGCAGTCTCTGTCAAACTGTCAAGCAGTTACAGGAAGATAGCAATTAAGAAAAGCTAGAAGCAATTTGAAGGCAGAGTTTCAGATCGATAGGCAAACGAGCAATCAGCTTTCACAGACCTTTGGCTGGCCATGAGATGTTAACAGCCTGTGCAAGGCAAACGCCTGCTTTATGTTTTTGAGCATGCACTTTCTTTCTGTGCTTCTTGGAGATGTTCATCACCTCGTATCAGGTCCTCCATCTCATGTGGTGCTTGGTTGACACGTTGTTTTTTTCCAGATTCTAGATTATATAGTACATGTATATAGCTTGGATGGGAAGGAGTATTCAGAATGAGTTATTCACAGTTCCAGCTGCTTTTCACAGCACTGACTACATTGTTTTGAGAGTATCTCTTACTACCCCAGACCTGGAGAGAGCCACTAACTGCTTATTTGTGGGTGTGGTGCAGACTCACTTCAGTAGTTTTTGTTACTAGAAAGTACACAGAGCTTGAAGAAAGTAACTTTTTTGGGCACTATTAAAAATTAAATGAATAAAAATAAAGGCTTTCAAGCATCTACATGTACTTGTTAGGTTGTCAAAATATTAGCATTGCCCTGTTTCTGACAATTTCCAAATACATTACTGTGAAATGCCTGCCATCTGCTCACTGTTTTGTAAAGTGCTGCAGTGAAACATTGAGATTGGTAAAGGTCTCAGCTCGGCTTCTTCACCAGTGCCATTGCAGCCCAGCACAGCTGTCCTCTGAGCACTTCCCTGGGCCTCCTGCTGGCCTCGAGGCTTTCTGAGGCCATCAGCCCACCTGCCCTGCTACTTCTTGAGTGCTCTCATGGAGCCTCATGACTGGACTTGTGGGTTTGGGTGAATTGGGGTTGAGTGAAAAGTCATGATGCCAGACTGAGGAAGAGCACGTGTCCATTATACCTTCTCTGACCCAATGTAGTTTATCCTGAAAGGCAGTAAAGACAGGGACAATGCATGTAACTTCTTCCTGGAGTCCCACCCCAAGGGTCTGAAAAGCAGCTGTTCCAGGAAGCATTCCTGATTGCACAGTCTTGACACAACCCAGCTCTCAAAGCCAAAGAAGAGATCGCACATTTCAGAATTGTTGTTGCAGCATAAAAATCATGTAGATATGTCTTGGAAGCCTCAGGGATATCCCACAGGTTTTCTCATGGTTGGGGTGAAGGGAGGGAAAGTCACAGTGTTTTCTATGATTAATTACATTTGCACTTCTCCTTTAATAGGAAAATGTGAGATTATATGTAGAAAGAAATCTTCTAAGAATTTATGCTCAGTGGCAATGAAAGATGTGTTTCTAATTCAGATTAGATACCACTGTAATTTCTCTTGGCCACTCCATACTTCACTTCCCTCTGTCTTTCTCACTCATATGTTGAACTTCCCTGTTTAAAATCTTAGGATTCATTCTCTGTCCTACAATAACCCCTCCTCCAATAATCTGCCATTTTCCAAATTGATTTTTCTTTCTTCTTCTTTTATTACAAGGCAACACTGTTTCTTTGTTGACCTTATTTTTGGTTTCTCACCATCCTTTTTTCCTTCACTTGCCATGTCTATGCCAAATGTTCTGTAACATACTCAGGCTCACAAACTCTCTCTCTCCCCCCCCTTGTTTAATTGCTATTCCTTCTGAACTCTCCCAATTCTCGCGTCCCTATTCTAAGTCCCATATTTCATCTGTGCCAATTTTATTACTACCACTTTTATCTGTGTCTCCTTCAAGCTTCCATCACCCTTTGTGTTACCAAACTAATGATCAAGTGGGAAGTGTATCTGCTCTTTTATTCTTTCTTCTTTCAACACCAGTGTGATTAATCCTAGTCTTTCTGATTGGCCCATGCAATGATGATTGAGCTGTCACTCAGACTTTCACCCTGTCTTACCACTGGTATGAAATTGAACTTCAAACCGCGAGAGCATTCAGCACTGTCAGGAAAGTGTGAGTCAGTAACTTACAAAGTGGCTCTGCGTTTTATACACTATCCCAACTTATGAATGCAGAAAATACTCTGTAGGACTTATTAATGAATCTGGATACAGCAATGCCACTACGTAACATAATCTTGCATCTCTCAAGATGAATGAATTACGGATACAAAACCATTATCACTCCCTTTTGGCAACATTTTCACTTTCTCTCATATTGTATACCTGTGACTTGTTGGCAATGCTTTATTTCCTCCCTCCTCCAGTATATTGCAAAACTCCTGGAAGCTTTGTATTTTTTATTATTTTTATAGAAGTGCTTTCATTGTTTTTCCACTGAATTCCCTTTCCTTTTGCTGTTGTGCCATTAACCTCTTAAAGCTTACATTTATTGCTTTATTCATTTTAATAATTTTAGTTCGATGAATGAGAAACATCATATAATGCAAAGTGTTTTCAAAATCACTGACAAATACAATTGATTCCATTAAGGTTCTTCTGTATTTATATTGGAATTTCTAATGTGGAAAATTCAGAAGTTCAGAGACACCGCAAGGAAAACTGCCTTTGTCAAAAGTGTGGGTACCTAATCTGAAATATGAATATGTGGTCCAGGCCCCCTTTAAAATTCTGCTTATGATACTGGAAGAAGAATTTTACGAAAATGAAAATTCTCTTATTTATAAGTGAACCAAATTTTTTGACATCTCCAACTACGATCTGAGACATTTTTTCTTTTAATGCAAATGTCCTCTTTTTCTGATCAAAAAGCCTATACACCCTTCCCATGCATGAAGTTCCTTTAATGACATCTTTTCAAATGTATCATAGTGCATATTCAGTATAATTTATAAATAATGTGGTGTGTTAGGTCAAATCATCTTATAATGCTACATCAAGAAATGGGGATGTGGCAACCTTCAAGGCAGAGCTCCTGTAGAGGCAAGGCACTATATTAATCTCTTTTCCTTTTCGATTGCCACTCTTCCCTCTTCAGCTTTATAATTCCCTTTCACAAGTGGAGTAACTAAAATGAACAGAGAATGGGAATATGCCTTGAAAAGTACAAGAATCGGTTTCTATTAAACCTCACTGTGTAAGAATGGGCCAGTGAAACTGGCACAAAGTCGGATGAGAGAGAGAGATTAATTCATCTTCTGTCACTTCGGAGAGCAGAGTTCAAACCAATCCAAGGAGACAAAAAAGACTTTGCATGTGTGCTTAACGTGTGTAGTTGTCAGCAGTGAGGTACTTCAAACTGCTCTGCCCTACTTTCCAGTTTATAGAAGTATCACAACCCCAACTGCAAGGTCTTCGTTTTGGAAGCAGCCCAAGAGCTGAACTCAACAAGCTGGTACTTTGTTAGCAGCTCATGGGTAAGTTAAGGTGCCACTGGCAGGGCCTAATTAAGGGATGCTATCCTGGCAGACGAGCTTATTCTTTCAAAGACTCTGAAATTATTGTTTAGGAGAGGGGTTTGGATGTCGTGTGCTGGGAGGTTGTCTGTTTTGAAGAAAGTAAGCTCAGAATAAAAAATAAAAGTCATGTCAGAGGTTTGATAATTGTCTACTTGTTGACCATCCTAACACAACCAATAACACATAACGTAAATTTGGCCATGGACCATTTACAGTTTCTGAACAACGTGATCTCAGTTGTGACTCTGACCTGTGGCCCTGGGAGAGGTTAAGCAGAGGCTTACTGGGCCCAGAGAGGTCTCCCGTGGCACAGGGTGCCTGGGGCAGCTTCAGTGGGCCTCAAAATGAAGCAGTAGGGAGCATGGCTCTCACTACACCTTTTAAAAGTGTACAGGTTATGTTTCTTTATATGTGAGAGCAGGCTGGAGAAGTTAGTACTATTATCAGTGCTAGGCTAATGCAGGCTTGTGCGCAGAGATTATTTCTGTTCCCTGAAAAAAGTACTTGAATGTGTGTATATACAGAAAAGGTTACACGTGTCCTCCAGCTTCCCTGTCTGCCAGACACGATCAGGTACTGTCAGTACAGGCAGGAATTGCCTCAGTGTTGCTGAAATTCAGTTTGTTGCAATTTTGTGATACAATCCTATAGAATTTAATACTTCTTAATCAAATAGCATTTGACAAAATGCATTTGATAGAGTTTTCTAGGAATGTTTCCAACACCTATAGAAAGCAATAGAAATTTTAATTTTAACTTTTTAAACCACAAGACATATTTCTGTAATATTACTAAAGCAATTTATTAAAGTTTTAGAAATAATTTCTGTAAGTTTAATATTTTACCTTTTTCCATTGTGTTCTGTAGAATGTTTGAATAAAGGTAGAGGGCAAGTTGTCCACTATTTAACAGCAGTAGTATGGCAATTCAGAAGGAAAAACGAAGTGGAGGATATGTCAGTAGGATTTAACTGGATGCCATGAGTAGCAGGCTAGCTTTTCTGCAGCAAAAAAAAGGAGATGAGGCTGAATTTTTTAATTACGGCAATGTTAGCATTGCCACTTTTTACAACTCCTACACAGGATGTAATCTCTAATGACAAATATCTCTAATACTCTGCTACGATATCAGTTCAACATTATTTCCAAGAGAAATGTGCTTTTCACTGAATTTCTGTAGCAACTTCTGATAACAGTTGTTTTGGTTAAAGCAAAAACTGAGGCAAGAAAAATCAGATTTTCATAGCAAGCCGGACAAGTAACTTACTCTGTACAGCTAAGGAGCTGGACTGACTCAAAGCACTGACGCAGCTTTTGTTAATGGTATGTGGGAAGATGGAATGATTGGTCTCCCTATTTTAAGCCCAAAGATTCCAGTTCTTTAACAGCCTGTAAGCGTGATCGGTATCTTTTATTCCAGTTTTACATGTTGCAGACATGAAAGCACAAAAAAAGATAAATCTTGCATTTCTATTATTGCAAAAAATGTGCAGTTGTTAATTTGCTAACGGGTTTATGTACAATGAATCTCGTATGTCCGGTTGTACTTTACTTGAGTTCGGCTAAGGAGGCTGTGACTAGGCTAAGGACACAGCAAAGCTCCGAGAATAGGGAAAAAGCACATGATTTAGTCATAAGGCATATCTTGGACCCGTTCTTGCTTTATTCTGAGAATACCTACCTCTCTGTTATTTTCCTCTTCTTTTTGATATAGTCTTGAATGATTGCTGCACCAAGTCTTTCTGGAATTACTTTGTTCTTTTACCAAGAAATGTCGGATTGTGTCAAACAAGTTCAACAGTGAGTCTGCATATGTATTTCTGTTCAGCGTTTTCCCTGTTATTTTTCTTCTGTCCCTCTGTTAAGTATATGTAGTGGCTTATGAAGGATTACGTTAAAATATTTTAAATAATTTATATGATAGGGGATACTATTAGTCATCATTATCACCAAGAGGTGATAATTTTCTGCTCTGTCCCTTCTCTTTGGGGAGAATGGTGGGCAAGTCTGCTAACAGGGAAAAGAAATGCTGAGTAGATTAAAGAAATGTTGGACTTGATTCATTTCTCACACACATTGTATCTCCTCTGATTTCACAGAATTGCTCCTGGTTTATATCACTGTAATGTAGACGAAAATCAGTCCCTTAAACTATACTAGTGTATGTGATTAATTTTGTGCTTTGTCATTCTGTAATGTATATTTTGTATTTTTAATATTAAGCTACACATCTTTCAGATCACAATCATATTACATGTAAACTCCTAACTACAATATTATCTATCATAACACAGTGGTGTTTCTTAATATTTTAGACTTCTGTATGGTATGATTTGAAAATATGGTGGTCTTCAGCTTTTCGGTTTTCTGTAAGACTTGAGCTTTTAAAAATATATATATTTAATATTCCTTGAGCCAAGTATTTAATTCTCAGCATACATCAGGCGTTCTGACTGATGAGAGTAGAGTTTTGGACTTTAAAAGGTGTGGTCTAATATACTTGAAAATATAGAATGTAATACAAATATTGTTAAATAAAAGTAGAACTGCGCTTTTCAGAAACAAAAAGATTTTAAACAAGAACAGATTATAAAGAGAGCTCTATGGAATTTTCTTAAGATTCTGCAATTGGTGGAAGATGTGAAAATTGCATTTGTGGATAAGTAAGTAAACAACTATTGCACACTTTTCCTTGAAAAAAAACAGATGCCCCCCTTAGGTTTTAGTCTAAAAACATTTATAGTAAGAGGAGTGGGTGTAATCTCCAGCTATTGCAGAAAGCCTCAGAAATAATAGGCAGATGGAAAGTGTGTTGGAAAATTCTCCTTCTGAAGCCATGGTATACTGGTCTAGAAAGAAACCCTAAAGCAGCTGTATATGCATTAATAGCTGTCCAACATATCAAAGAGCTTAGTGGGAATAGGTCGGTGATGTATTAGACATCACCAGTTATTTCTTTATCAGCGTGCCTTTTTCAATAGCATAGCATGGTTTGCATAGATGTTTCATTCACACACGACCTTGTAGTGCTGAAGGATCAGGTTACCTTAGGTTGAACTTGAATTTAACCTTGAGGCTAGCCCTGCTTTCAGTGAGGGGTTGGACCAGATGATTTCCAGAGGTTCTTTCCAGTCTGAATTATTCTATATGATAATATGATGCAGAGACTTGTTAATCAGCTTCTGTTGTCCGATTCTACAGGCAACATAATTATTAAGGTGGCACATCCCACTGAAGAGCTGAGTACATAATGAAAAACTAATGATTAATTCACAAATTCTGTCTGAAATACAAATTGCAATATATCGCTGTGTGGATGTTAATGTACAGATGTTCCTGAACACTTTTCATGTTTGATGAAAAAAGTCTCCTGATCCTAAAAGTGCTCTAAATTTTAGCATAGTTACTAAACTGAAAGTGTACAGCAGCCTTGACTTTAGATTATTTATTATTTGATCACGTAGTTAAAAAAAAAAAATCATGTAGTCGAAGTGACTGGCTATTAAAACAGCAAGCATCCTATCGTATGGAAAATCATAAGCAGTTTATAAGAGAGTGACAAAAGAGGGATACATTTGTAATGAATGCTGTTCACCACACAGAGCTTTGACAGCTCCAGTGAAAAAAAAGGAAAGAAGCTATATTTAGGTTACACAGAACCAGTATACTGTACTTAAATACTCCTAATCTCCCTTCCGTATTCTTCTCTCCACCAAAAAAAACCCCAACAAACCCACAAAAACCAAAAAGCCCCAACAAAATTTTTCAGCATATTTGGAAAAATAAAACTCTGCCTGCATTGGAAGAGAGTAAAATTACAGGAGGGGGGATTGGGTGGAGGGGATGAATCTGAAGAAGGTGTCAGAAAGGTAAAGGCTCCAAATGAGGTACCATTAGCAAACTATGTAAAAGGCAGAAAGAGCATGCTTTTAAAATGCATAAGAAGCCAGGGAATAACAAAAGGAATTGTCGGGTCCTCTGCTTAAGAGGGTGGAAGAAAAAAAAAAAATGGTATGTAGAAAGCTGAAAAGCTTAATAGCTACTTTGCGTTAGCCCTTCACTAAAAAGATAATAGTTACAGGCTTAATGCACTAATAGTAGTAATGTAAAGGTGAGATGGAATCAGGAAGGAACAGGTTAAAAAGTGCCTAACAATTTAAGATGGAACACATTAAAATAATCTCTGGAGAGCCAGGCAAAATTCTCCCTGGAGTGAGGTAGCATCAGTATCAAAGCCATTGGCAATTTAATTAGTGAATTCATGGAGGGGAGGGAATTTCACTGGGGCTGGAAATAAATGCCATAGAATGAAATCAAGCAGGTGTAAGATCCTCATACTCAAATTCTGCTTTTTCAATTCAGATCTTTAGGCCCAGCGGAATATTCTGCTGCTCTGAAAATCCATTGTTCAATATGGTATACGGCCCTGTCTGAACAGCCTGTGAACCTGGCTTGCTAATTAGTACTTATTTTGGCAGTGGTCATTATATGGCCAACAGCCAGTCTTACAGGCTGCAGGGCCACGTTCTGCACAGACGTGGACTTTGAGTGGCAAACATTGGATGATATCACTTCTTACACAGTAAGTCAACCTCCCAGTCTGCAACGGTACTATCTGATTGATACCTCGCATTATTTTTTAAAGTTGAGGGACTTGATGATATTGTGCTAAACACACATGAAGAGGAAGCATGAAATCACTGTGGTTGCTGTCCAATCTTTTCTTTATAATTATTTCATAAGCTGCCATCTGTAATTAAGTTTAAACTGTCAGTGGTTCCATAGCATAGTGGTGTCATTGATAATAACATGTACACAATTATATAATCCTTTCTATTGGGAAACATCAGAAAATCATGGCCGGGAATACATAATGCTTTTTTCAAATGAGAGCAGGTAGAACAGAAATTTCAATGGAGTCCTATAAATCCACATTCTTGTTGTTGTTGTCTTTCCTTTTTTTCTTTTTAACCTCTGCAAACAGGATATTTTTGGTTCTAGAATATTTCTACATTTTGTTTGTTAAACAATCATCCTCCGTTAAGTTTAGGTTCCAATTTTAGAATGGGAAAGCAAACAGCAGCAGAGTGCAGGTAGGATTTTCCTTTCATAATATTACATATGTCATTTGCTCCGTGAAAATTCCTCAGATAGTTAAGTTACCTACTTGTGCCTTTTCCAGTTTTCCTGGTGTGGAGGAGGTATTAAAATCTGTCCCTCCTTTAGGGGGAAGCTTATGCAACCAGGCGCATGAGTCTTATGACCCCTTAGGCTGTCTCTGTTAAAATGTTCCATCAAAGCCTAAAGCAACTGCGTATCAAGCAATGGTAGAAGCATAGCAGGAGCTCAAAAATGTTGCTGGCTCTCCTCAGAGTAAGCGATCACATTCAGTAACAGGAGGATAATGACTTTCTCCAGGCACTCCTCACCCTGGGGCCCCTATGGGAAGTCTGCCATGGCTCACTCTGTGGGCAAATCCTCCCATTGATCAGCTCGAGAGGAATGAAGTGTAATTTGCTTCACCCTATTTCTATAAAAGATGATGTAAACATCCTGGTTTTATAGTGTATACATAACATACACAATTATCATATATTTATATATGGGTATATATATGGTATTACCCATAGATTTGTACACTATCAATGACTGCAGTCTTTTATAGTTTCTATTGAAACACCTATACCGCACGCACGATCCTTCCTCCTCCTTCCCACCCTCAAAATCTCTGGCTAAGACTATTTGTATTCATTTTACCCAACTTTAAAGGCTGCATGTTGTCATATCCCATAGTTGTGATTCTCCTTGTAGGAGGGAGAGTTTATGCTCCCTGTCCAAGTAAGAGAAGAAAAAAAAAAAGTCCTTCCAGGCTGTCTCTAGTGACATCTCAGTCTTGTGTCCTCTTCTCAGCAATCATTTCTGTCTGTCTCTCATTCTGTTTGTGAACCCATCTGGGATTACGTGTTATGTTAACATAACAGTTATATGTGTGCCAAATCCTTTCCAGTATTTCTGTAAGTGCTACGATAGATCTTCAGGTGTACAGCAGCAGCTTGGGACTGGATGGTATGCAGTCAAAGGTGTGGAGGGAGGTAGCCCATGTCATTGTGAGGCTGCCGTTTACTGTCCTTGAAAGGTTGTGGCGAATGGGGAAGGTTCTTCATTGCAGGACAAAGCAAATGTTACACCCAACTTGGTAAAAGTCAAGGAGGAGTGTCCCCCAAGGAGGATCTGGGGGTCCTAGTGGAAAGGAAGTTGACTATGAGACAACTTAGCTCTTCTTTTAAAAGGAATTTTAGTAGATTATGTCACGGTGACCTTCTAACCTTAATTTATCTATGACTTTCTGCATTTCTCTGACTTTGGTACGTATAGGATTCCCAGCTCTGGCCTTGTATGGCCTCATGAGTTCATCCATCCTTACACTCTTGTCCAGTAGCTCCCACATTAGTCATTAGCAATCCCAGAGGTGTATGTGCTGGGCAGTGAGCACTGGGGAGCCCCGCGGAGGGTCGCTCGACTTGTTCCTTGCTGCCCAGCAGGGCTGCGGGGTCCATGGAGATGGCGTCAGGAAGCTGCCTGCGGTCTTGCTTCTTTGTAGGGTTCTGCTGAAGGTGCTGAAAAAGCCTGTGGCATTTTTCTATCAGCTGTGCATGGAGAAACTGTCATCCTCTGCAAATGGTCTCTGAAATATGGGGGCGGGGGAATGTTCAGTCATTTGTTGCTCCGATTGGATTCATCTGTTATTCATGTTTGCTGATACCATAAATCGTGGCTGTAGACATTCAGCTCTTTCACTGCTGCTTGGATGGGCACTTGTGTCGCGTAAGGGGAGCTGGATTCCAGAACGGGAAGTTTTTGAATTTGGTCTGTTTAATGTTTGTCAGTTTTTCTGCCAGCAATATATTTTTTGACTAATGTTGTTGAATATTTGGGAAGTGACTGTAGTAATGCTTACTTTTTTTTAAAGGGGTAAAAACAAGAGGTCTCATATATCTGCAACATATATGTAATATTAGATATGTGAGTTACATGTTGTAGTGTAGATAGCAATTTCCCTGGAGACAGCATGGGTGACTGTGAGGGCAGGGTGGCCTAAAGATAAGGGCTATCTGCTATTTTGTCATGAAATATTAGTAACAAGCATTTAATATGTTTTTGCTTTCCCACTTTATTTCAAAAGCAGAATTAAAAGGATTTTGTTGCATTAAAACAAAACCTTTTACAAATGAATATCCCTGTCAGTGCTTGCACTTCATATAACTTTTCCAGTCTGACAGTGAATGACGGTAAGGGCAGATCATTTTTAGGAAGTTGCTTTAAAGAAAAAGCAGAAATAGAAACCTTTGTAATTATAAACCCTGATTATGTAAAGTAGTCAGATATGGGCTTTTTTACTTGGGTTGTGTGTTTCTCTTTTAAGATATCTTGTTTAGAAGTCCAAGGGCTGAAATGGAGGGTTTTCATTTAACATTTAGAATGAAATTAAATCTGCTTCCTTATTGTGTAGCTCTCTGCTTATAATCTTTAGAGTTAGCTTATTTAGCTTTATAGCAGCATTCCTGTATGCTCTTTGGGTCTTTGAACCTCATTGCTCCCGCTCCTCATTTTATTATCATAAAATTCAAAATACTTGACAAGTGAAAGCACTTCAGAGACTACAGCACAATCATATTTTCCCGACATCAAAGTGAGAAAACACTGTGAGATGAGCCATCTTGACCAACATGAAACAGGACTTTGACATTGTAATGTATTGACATCACTCTCATTTAATCTTTTTTTTCTTTTTTTTTTTTTAATATTTCTTTTTTTTATTTAGGACAGTAAAAAGAGGATATCCTAAGGACACATGACTTACACAACCCATAAGTGAGCAGAGGTGTAAAAAGCATCTGTAGCCCCACTTTTCTTTGAAAAGAGAATGAAATCTACCAAACAATATAGGGATTGCCTGGCTGAGTGTCACATATAATGCTCAATGCTCTGATGTTTCCTTCCTGGCCGCTAAAATATAGAACAAGAACTTGATTTATTATACCAAGTTAGCAGCGAATAAGTAGCAACTGATGCTGATAATACACCGGAACCTAAAAACACACAAGCCTTAGGGTATGCCAAATAAATGCGAATCTTTTTTTTAAATTATTTTTCAATAATGGCAAAAAATGAAAATCCTATTCTTTGGTATCCTAAATTCAACCTCAGTAAGCTAATGCCATTATTACTGAAAAATAGTTCCTTAAATATAAGTTGGAAAATAGTTACTAGAATCATATTGTCATTATAGGAAAATGTAGTTATTTAGAACCTGGGAAATATATGTGTTTGAAATGCAGTTTATGGAAGGCATGCATTTACACACTCAGGAAAACTCTGCTTGTAAAACACATAAGTGCTTTGTACAGTACATCTTGTAATTTCTCAGCCACTGGAAGATTATCACAAATTAAGTTTTGTGTTAGTCTGCCTGAGGACGAGAGCTCTTTGCTAAATTCTGCATGATTTGACTTATTGTGCTTAAATATATTTTGTTGTGGTTATTCAATAGACTGTGCAAAATTGTTTTTTATCCTCAATGTGACACTGATAAGCAAACGGTGTATGTGCTATTTTTTGAAAGTGTCAAAGTATTAAGAGTAAAATCTTGAAATAAAAAGAAAAAAAAATTAAAAAAAAAAGAAAAAAGAAAACCAAACGCCTAATGGGATGTTTTCCGATACTGTCTGCAGCACGGCATGATGTTGTGCTGTCACTCTAGCTAGAATGTGAGCAGAGCTATAAGCAAAAATGAAGTAAGTGCATCTGAGAAAAAAAAAAGAATTTTAGAATTATTGTAGTTTTAGTGTTTTGACTTATTTTAACATTTAAGAAATATGTTTAATGAAAATATATCTCACTGACAGTATGTCTTTGAGCTAGAGTATGTATTTATGGACATAATTCTATTTACTAAACATTGGACAGAATGTATTAATGGACATAGTATAACTGGTGTTATAATTAGATTATTATATTTTATTTCTGTTAAGTTTCTGATTTTTTTTATTGAATAAATATTTCTTGATGAATTAAATAGAAGTTTCTTTTAAATAGAATATGGTTTGCTATGTATTGAATATGAAGTCAAAAGATTCACAGTAAAATAGGAATTCTTTAAATAAGAATGTAAATAGCCAGCATAAGTCAGCTTTGAATGCGTAACCCTTATATCAATAAATGAGGAATGTTTTTCCTGACTGCTTTGTCTCTGAATGCATCTCTCTAGCACGGTTATGATAAGTAATTATCTATCGAATCATTCAGAGCTAGCACAGTGAAAATAGCACATAGTGTACTTACCTGGCTAAACTGATAGGGAATGCTTTATAAAACTAAGGCATTGCAGAAAAGTAATAATATTTATGCTCTATTTTTTTTATGACAAGTAGCTGTCTTTATCTCACCATCTCCTCATGAGAATGTTTATTTTATATTATCCTATGCTGTAAATTAGACACAATGCTGTGCATTATGACAGGCTGAAAAAAAGGCTTTAAAAGGGTATGAAATTAAGACAACAAAATATTTGAATTGTTAGTGATTACTGAAATGGATATTACACCTCCTGTTCTCCCTGATGTAGTCAGGAATAAGAAAGTTCTGCTGTATTTCTGAAATGGGCTGACGGTGTGCGTGGAAGAAGACAAGCACGCTGATGTATAGACAAGTGGTCACTGATTTTGCTTTAAAAAGGACTTAGAGCAAGCAAAGGAGGAAAGTCTTTCCCTGCAGTAACGCAGTGAAGTCTGTTGTTGCTATGGTCTCAATTGGGTGCCTGGAAGCACTGATGTATGTGTGAAATGTTTTCATATCACAAACATATTAGCAGCTTACCTGATACCAAGCATAGAAAAAGAAACCCATACTGTTCATGCATATCCTTGTTTTCCTCTTTTTAGTACTATAATAAAGTGAGGGTGTTTTTGGCAGCCAATTTGATGTCAGGTCTTTCTGTGATTCTTTCTTAGTGCTCATCAGGGTGCCAATAGACTAAAGCCATCCAGCATGAAGAGATTTTTCACATCACAGTTGCAGAAGCAAACTACTTCTTGCCAAGCACAGAAAATACCAATAAACATTACATATTCACATTTCCCTTTTGTTGTTTAATAAGGGAAAGGTGTCCTGGTGATTGCTCAACCATCAAGCAGGAGAAATTACAACATCTTTTCTTCTCTTTTTGCTCTTTTATCAACAGAGAGTCTCCTTTCCTCAGCCTTCTGCTGTAAACTATAGAGAGCATATAGAGAGTCTCAATAGGAGACATAATGGGAAAATATGAAATTGCACAGCTCGGTTGCCAGTCAATCGCAAACGAAGGTGCCTCTCCTCCTGGCTGTATGTGGGTTTCTTTGTTAGCCAGAATTGTTTCCCTGATTTTCAGAGGCCTGTTTATATATTTGGGATACGTCTCCAAACACTCTACTGTAAGATTTATTAATGAGAGTTGTATGTGTGCAATCTCGATTTCCCCCTTGTCTTTTTAGTAGGGTTTTTTGCTGTAACAGCTACCTCTTCTGTTGTGTCAGGTGGTGTATGGCACCCAACTACAGAGTCGTCTGAGGGGCTGCCTTTGGAATAACCAAGTAATCAACTGTGTGTGTAAACAGAATTCTTTCCTTTGAAGTCCCATTTGCTTAATTTTAGTGCCACCACCAAGAACTATCATCCTCTCCTTACTACACTGTAAGTTTCTGCTCAGTGTGAGAAAGAAAATTTGCCCAAGCTTTTACCCCACCTCTCCCCGAAGATGACAGAATCCAGATCCCTGTGCAAAATGGCTACGGAAATTCCTCCTTCGTTAGGCTTGAAATATCTTTACTAATCTTTAAGTCTACTAATTTACTCTGTCTGCCAACATGAATTTGGCTCAGTTCCTTACATGACACTAAACCACTACTAAACTACTGTTACTATCTTAATCTTTTTTGTATACCAGTAGTCATAATAAACCAGCAATAATAAATACCATCAACAGTCATAAATACTGATGTTCCAGCATGATTTTCTATTTTTTTCATTTTGTTTCATTCATAGTAACAAAGAATGAAAATTTAAATAAATTCCTATTATTCTGAAAAGTTTTGCTCTTAGCCTTTGTGGTCATTCAGTAATTTATCTCTGTGGTAGGCATGTACGTCTACTGCTTACATACATGAACTGAAGTGTGCAGAAAATATGTATATACATTGTCCTTCATTTAAATAGTGACTCCAGCTTAAAATGATCTGGTCCTTTCAGGGACTTGGGTTTTTTCCTAGTACTTTGGGCTTAATTTATGTCTTATAGATAGCAAATTATAGATGTGGAATGTTCCAACAGTGCTGTTCATGAACAGTAATGCAGTATATTACTTAATGTCCGCTTCTATGTCTCCTTAAATGTGCAAGTCAGGCACCACCTCCATTGCTGGCAGACCCTTTAGAAAGTATTACATCTTAATGCTTGTAAAAGTACTGACCTACTTTTACTTCTGTAGCAAATGTAATATATCGTATATAGTATGTATAAAATTTAGCATTTGTCTTGTAACACCTGTAACAAAAATATCTTGGAAATACATAAGAAACATACAGATCAACTCTTAGGGAGTCATCTAGTGTGCTGTATTTTTCTCAAACTCCAGTTATTTTCCCAATAAATTCTGATAGTAATTTTGGTATAGTATGTTAATTTAGAAAATAATCACACAAAGACTATATACACTTGTTTATATTTAGGATACTGGGAAGGATCCTTATGTAGCTCCATATTAGACTACAGTCTGATTTCTCTTTTCATTCTGAGATACGAATTTATATGACTGGCTGCTCTGGGAAGTTCTGGTAAGAGTTTTCTAATATATTGCTTGGCAAAATAATCATACTGTATTGAATGAATTCATACATTAGCATGACTCACATACAAGGCTGAGCAGTCGCACAGTTAAGCCAGCCACTTCCAGTAAATAGAATTCAAAATCTCATGTTTATTTTAATTTTATTTACTGTATTGCATATTCATATTTTCATGTTTTTCCAAGAAAACATGATTGCTCCCCCCACCCCACTCTTTAATGGGCAGATAGGAGTGACACCTCAGGTGGCTAAAAAAACCCCCAACTTTCACATGTGGAGTCATATTTTTCTGAAACTACATATCTTTTAGAAAACAGGTTCCTGTATGTAAAACAGTAAGGAAAGACAATGCTGAAAACCTGCCTGGTAGAACACAGTTAAAGCTGTTTGACCAGGTGATCTTGTCAAAATACAATTGTTCTGTTACATGTTTGTACATTAAAAAAAAAAAAAATTAAAAACGTGACTAAAAAAAAGGAAATACTGAGAGAGAGAAATTTGAGCAAATGACATCAACACATTTAGAGTCTCTGAAATTGTCCTACTCTCTTTAGGAAATAATGTAAGTCTTGTTGAAAGAAATGCTTTTCGTATCACTGTATACAAAGAGGATTTGGATTTCACATACTGAATTCAAATCTAAATGTTTTTCAAGATGCAGAGTTACACCGAATCTCTTTAAACTCATTTCTAATATCTTAAAATTTCTGATTTAGAAAATTATTTTAGAATTTGGCTTAAGCTTTTTACTTTGGACATTTCTCTTTCCATTGAATTGGGCACAAAAGGTTCTCATGCATCTTCAAGCATCCAATTTTTTTCAGTCCATTACCTTGTACAAGGTAGGATATTTATCTTGTCATCATTCACTCTTACCATCTGCCCTGCTTGAAGGAGAGTTACGGGCCAATATCTGGCATTTCACCAGATACAGGCTTGGATTGTAAAATTATATTCTGTATAGGTAAGTGTAGCTAATGTGAGGGTGAATTAGGGTGAGATATAAGTAAGTCACCAGACAGCACACCAGGTTTACTTCTCTGGGATTACAGCCATGCAGATTTGTGTTTAGTTTTTTGTTTTCAATAGTTAAAGCAAAGAGCAGTAAGGAGGTGACTTTTTACCTTCTGTGAAGTCTTTCATTATACTCTGGTGGGATTCCTGCATATTATTCTTCTAATGGACTTTTCCTGCTGTGCTGAAAAGCAAGCTTGTTAAATAAGATCATACAGAAATACAGGACAAGTGGAAATTATTCTGTAATTTTTTGAATTCATGGGTAGGGAGAATCTTTCACTGTAATGCACTTTAGAACAACACTGTGGAGTTTATGACACAATTCCTAACTGATGAGGAGGTGCAAAATAGCACTGGAGTAGGGGAATCTGTAAGTTTCAGGGAAGGGAAGGTTTTTCTGGTATGAATGTATCATTGCTGGGGATGAGAAACTTGCATTTTAGTCTCCATTCAGAGCATTGTTTTCAGTTCAGCTGCAGGTAAAGGTAATTTGGGGCAGTAAGTGCCATCAGAAACATGGATTTCTTAAACTTGCTTCTTGTTCATTTATCTTTTGCCATAATATCTGGCATCTCGCAGGTTTTTTTGTGCCTGTCTTTACAACATCAGATAATAGCATCATAGGATATTTTAGGCTGGAAGGGACCTCAGGAGGTTGCAAGTCCAAACCTCTTGGTTAGAGCAGGGGCAGCTCTAAGGTCAGCCCAGCTTGCTCAGGGCTTTCTCCAGGCTGGTCTTGAAAACCTCCAAGGACAGGGACTGCACAACCTCTCTGGGCAACCTGTTCCATGTTCAATGCCTGAACATCCTGTGACCCTGCAAGGTTCTGCTATCCTTATTGAATAAGTGGGAATAGAAGAGAGCCTGAGCTTTCTTTGCTGAAGTTAACTCAAGTTACAGTGTCGTCTCTAACTGAAAGCTTCTCTGCAAGCAAAAACCTTATTTAGGAAAGCTGTTATATCAGGAAATAGAAGGTACAGATCAAATTAACAGAGTCCAGTAAGAACATACCATATAGCAATCAAATCAATTTGTGTAGGGTATTAGTTTGCAGTGTGGTTGTTTCACTTGAACTTGACTCTACTGGAGTTATTCAGATCACCTCTGTAGTGAAGTTGTATCCCACATGACTAGTCCTGGATGACCTGAAAAGCCTGGGACAGAAGGGAAAACACATTCTCTGGTTAAGAGTCTGAATTTAGGAGCGTCTTAACCAGTGAATCAGTGTACTCCTTCATAGCAGGAACTCTGATGGGGTTTCTTGGTGGGTTTTGGCTGTCTGACAACTTTCAAACCTTCTCTTATCAGCAAAATTAGGAACAATTCAGTAGTCCCTGAAGGAATTTGTACTAAGAACTGATAACTGTCATAAAGCATTAGGACAATAGGGGAAAGAGGAAGAAGAGTAACAAGTAGCCTAAGAACTATGCAAACAAAATGTATATGTGAGAAGTGGTTTCCATGCTAAATATACAAAAATGATTCAGGATATGCTTATACGCTCATCCTTACTTTTTTGTGTGTATGTGTGTGTTATCCTATTATTTTTTCATGCCAGAAACTCAAAATGGATGGACTGCTTTCTTATAGCAGGGCTCACATCACCGTGTGCATTAGAAATGGTTTAAACTAGCTGGAGGCATCAGTTCTTAACTCCAAGTCCCAAAATTCACCCAAGGTGATTTATGAGCAGCCAGTTGATGCAAACCCTTCCTTGGGTGCATTGCTGCTGTAGCACCGGTGCGTGGGTTATCTGCCAAGGTAGTTGTCTGCACTTCACCTGTCAGTAGCCGATGCTTCTGTATTTTTCTTTCATTTTCAGACATATTAAAAATTTATCACAAACATTTAAAGAAGAAAAATGCATTGACTTTTCTGAAAGCAATTTGTTAATTAACATCAAAGGGATGAAATTTGCCTTGCATTGCCTGGTGAGTGGCATTCTTCCATCGTCCTGGTTGCTATGGCGATGAAGGAAACTCGTTTGTTCCGGGTCACTCCTAAATTTGCACATGAAAGCATTAGAGATTACTGCTGTCTAATCAAGTTATATGGAAAAGTTTAAAGGGAGGTACAATGTTTTACAGCCAGCAACCCTCAACAGAATAAAATACAATAGCTGAGAAAAAGGATTAGCTCGTGCTTTTAGAAACATACTAGGAAAGTTCAAAACAGTATGAAAGTTTTTTAGCCAAACATCTTGATTTTTTTAATGCTATTTTCTAAATGAGGAATGTAGAGTCACATTTCTAATAGAAAATTAGTGTATGCATTGCCCAACTCCAGGGCTGGATTCAGCATAATGAATAAGGCATGTGCTATGCATTCATTAAATGATTTTACTTTTGAACTCCAGATTCTTCTGTGTCACAGTCCTTGGTATCGTCGCATCATTGTTGAAGACAAAAAAAAATTGTTAGTCTGAGTATGAGTTAAATTCTCAAAAGCAAGGAAGTCTGGACTGACACCAAACTTCCAATAGGAAGCCTCAGGAGAAGCCCACATCTTGCTGCAGGTACTTATTGGCAGCAGAGTCTGCATGCAGCACATGCAGACTGTATTGTGTCTGCGTGTTTGAAGGTATTCTGCAATGCTTTAGGAAATACCAGGTGCATACCATGGTAGAGACTACATATTTGAATGAGCTTGTATTTTCATGTATGGATTAGGTTTTTTCCTCTTCTTTTTTTGGCCATTATTTTATTTATTTCTGTTGATGATTAGGTTTTCATGACTTGCAGTTTCTAAATAATGTGTCAGTCATATTAAATGCAGATTAAATGGAAAAGTCTAGAGCTTTAACAGCAGTTATGCAAACAGCTCCATTACAGAACAGAACATTAAGTTACCTTAATTCTTAATATTTATGATTTAACAGTACTGTTCAGAGACCACCACTGAAGAAACATAATGAGTTCTTCAAGTTATCTTTTAAATTCAATATAAATAAGCATAGAGCATCCTGTATCTTAATTATATATGAGGATATTCTTGCTATAAAATAGCATTGTTGTCATGGAAGCAATGAAGACTCAGCAACAAGGAAACTGCATTTGATTGACCAAGGCTGTTTTTAACAATACAAAGTAAAAAAATATCCATTTTAAAGTAACTGCTGAAGAAATGTATCTGCTTAAGTGTTGGCTTGTTTTTCAGTACTAAATTGGCATTTTTCACTAGTAAAGCAAAGTATAAGATATGTTTTGTGATGGTACAAATAAGTGCCACGAAAATGTAGAAGGAGACTGTGTATACACATATGTTCTTACTAAAGAGGGATTAACTATAGTAGCAGAACACTGAGGTATACATCCATGTTTGCCTATATATGCGGAAGGATCAATTAAGAATGATGTATCAGTTATATACATTTATTAATCTGTAACTTTTTATCATCCCATACTGCTAGGAGACTCACATCTATACCTCTTGTCTATACTTCTGACATTTTGTTCTCAATTTGAGATTTTACATGTGATTTCCTCCCTAGTGTTTTCCTGTGGAGCAGAAATATGCTTAGGTTCTACATTAGTCTGTCTGATCTTTTTGTCTGTTCTATAACCTAGGTCCAGATACCTGAGCACACTCTATAAACATGATGGAAAGTGTTAATATGCGTGAGAGTCTGAGATTGATGAGGTTTTTCATGTCTCAGGTGAAATACAAAGTTACAAAGACTTAATCACATACTTTGTACTCAATTTGTTATTTTTTGATCTGCTGTCTTCTACTGTCTACCAAAAGATTTATCACTTCCTAAGCTTCTAGGTTTTAAGGTATAAGAAGTGGATGTATCCTGTCTTATGCACAAGGTATATGAATTCATCCAGGATTGCATGTGCAACATGGAAATCCAGATATATATCGATTTTCCTTACAATTGCCTAATGAAGAAATCTGCCGTGTGCCAATACTGACAACTCAGTAGCCTAAATGCAGCCATTCTGCTCTGCGGGCTCTCACAAGGAAAAGCCTGGTAGCTCTTACCCTCTGCCCTGCAGCAGAGGCCCACTGCAGAGGGGGGAGGTAGTTGAGTGTTGGTGCTCTCCATTACTTTCCAGCTTGTCTAACCATCACTTCAAGATTATTAGGTTCCAATACATGGCAAAAAGAGCATTTTACTGAAGCCAATAGTAATCTTTTCAGCAAAGTGATTAAGCGCGTGCCTTGTTAGATCAGTATCTTCAATATCACTGTTGACTCTAGTGGAGCCATGGTTAATCCTCATGTGCTAATATTTATGTGGAAGGGGACTTCTGACTCATAGTTCTCAAAAATCAAACTGAAGTTAATAAAAAAGAACAAAATTAATGTAAAAAGGAAAGTTAACTATATAAATTTTTCTCTTAAGGCTTAGTGGCAACATTATCCATCTAACGAAAAACCTAAATGACACACATGATGTTACCCATTTTTTAGGACTCATTATTTGTAATTACATACAAAATCGCAAACAAGGCTCGTCAAATACTTTAAAAAAATCACAAACATTATTTGAGTTTGAGAGGGCTTTCCTGTTCTTTCCCTTACTGGCTATTTTTAAACTGGGTTTGTTGGTGGAATGACTGCTCTTTGTATAAAAACGGCCCTAACCTCTTACAAGCAAAGATATTCACACGTGAGTAGGCATATTTTCTATTCTTCAGTTTAAAAGTGTTTTGTCTACACCAGGAACAAAAGTGATACCATGATTTTAGCTGACCAATTGCACATCATGAATAATGCAGAGTAAAATGAATAACTCATCAGCAACTCTGATGCTGAGATATGTTCTCACCCAGGGTCCACTAATTGTGATCTGATTCATATAAAGTACCCCGCTTATAAATGCGTTATGAATAGAAAAAGGAATACATTTTCAACAAACAGTATTTTCAATAATTTTACCAGCTTCAGTCACAACTTTTCATTTCAATTCAAAATCCAACTCCATCTGAAATGATAGAATTAATTTCTTCCCTTGTTCAGCATTTAAAAAGCATCCACTACATAATTCAGCTTTACAGCAAATCTCTCTGTTGGTTACTTTTTAAGCATACAAGCAAAACAGTACTTTATGAAAATGAAGTAAGTATCAGAAGAACTAGATATTTACTGTGATTGTGCTCCCTTTCTCTGACTTACTGAAGGGAGGAAAAGAGAAAAACATGCTATGTTGTCTTTAGCCCTTTTCATGTCCTTCAAGTATACAATTATATATATATAAGCAATTGGCAATTTTAAGAAAATACTGTGGTTATGAATGATGACTAACCATTGCATCATCTTATGTTTTCATTTTTATTTCGGAATTGTGATTCTACACTCAAAACTGACTCAAAACTGGACATATTGATAATTTAATAGGAGACGAAAATAGAATTTTTTCTCTTAAATCAGTGCCAGTAAGTAAGAGTTGTTACTTAATGAATGACTTTAAAAAGATGCATTGTGAAGGAATGGAACCTGAGAAGCTTGCTAGACAAATAGAGAGCAAAAGTGATGAAAAAGTTACTGAGAATAAAGATTTTGAATTGGGTTTTGAAATATAAGGAACAGAAAGTTGACAGCTGAGGGCCCAGGTTTTCCTTCGATGGGCCTTCCACACATGGCTTTTTGAATACGCACATGGGAGAATGAGCGTGGCCTGAATGCCATCTCCCTTCTTTCTCCCTGTGCTATTTTCCATCATAGCAGGACATGGGGAGATTTTCGAGAGGTGGGGGTGGTCTTTTGGGGATCATTCACAGCAGCCAATGATAAGGGACTTAGCTGCTGAGTCTTCAGAGGCTGCTCAAGAATCGGTGGAACGAAGTAGGTTCCTCCAGAGGTCACCTGGGGTATCAGTGCTTGACTCCTCTTGCACTGAAGTTGGGTGATCAAAATATATCTCTTTCCACAGAAATTACTTAAAACACTTTAAGCTCCTTTCATCCCCCTTTGTCCATATTCAGAGCATTTTTCACAATGTCAGTGTGGATATATCATCAGAAAAAAGAATGAGAGAATGTGGAGACCTTATTTCTGCGCCAAACGACACCAGCTTCTGCTGTCCTGTCTTTGCACCCCCTTGTGGGTGCTCCAGCTGGAGCAGCTCAGAGTGTTTCATTTCATCTTTCCCATACAGTTGGTAATGCTCCCCATGCTTATCCTATGCTGAAAATAAAATGAAGTAAGACTAGTAACGTTTAGAGACCTTGGTGACAAGTGACAGGTAGAAATGTAAGCATTTCTACTTCTTCTTTATTGTTTTAAAGCTGTGCAGGTTTGCAGCAATGTGCAACCTCATTCCTAGTAGGCAAGTGCTCACATCCCAAGCCCCAGGCTACAGTCAGATGTAATTAACACCCTTTGACAGTCTCAGAAAGGAGTACAAAGACCATCTGAGCTGGGGAGGTTGAAAAACCCTGTTTCCATTGCAGCTGAGATCTTCAAGGCTGAGGCACTTTGCTGAGAGAAGTGTGGAGAAGTCAGCATTGCTGCTGTCTGAGCTTTAGCTCTTCTTCTGATAATCTGGATATTGGGGGCTGTGACTGTGGAATCTTTCACTAGCCTTAAAAACCCCCTTTCCCTCATGTTAAGTGAAGTATTAGAAGAATAAAAATGTGGCATATAAGTATCAAATGCATGAGAATGTTCACAGTTCTGATTTAAATTAGTTTTGATTCTCTTGAAAAAAAGAAGGGCAGAAAAAAATAGAAACAGCACTGGTTTACAGCATGAAATCTTTCTGGCATTGGTGGAGCAGTCTGTTTTCCACCTCTCCCAGTACTCATTGTTTGTTCCAGATTCGTTACAGTAATATTGCTTTTTCCAGTGCTATATTGTTGTGATAAATGCATGCATATTTTCTTCAGCCCTGAATTTTGGCTTCAAGGAATCGATTCAGACTGGTATTTTTCACAAATAAGCTATTGTAAGAACTTCAGAGGGAGAAAATAATTTTAGCTTTCAAAATTAATTAGCTGCTGAGACCAGGAGCTGGAAATGTCAGGTGTGGCACCTGTAGTTACCCTGGGCTTTCGGGGTCATGTGCAGTCGTGGAAGTGAGAAGCGGCCTGACTTCCAAAGGTGCTGGAGTTCCTGGGAGTTGTTAGCGTTTCTGATAATTACGCCCGTTTTATTTCGGGTGATTATTTTAGGACTGAATTTTTAGCTTTTGAAAACATTTTATATTAAATTTTATTATTGAAAATAAAGTGTAATTGTTTGATTTTCTCTAAATGTTAATGAATTTTGTGAGACATACTAACATTTCTGAAATGCACAGAAAACCAAAATAGTGTCTAGTAGCTGTTTACCTTCTGAAAAAGTTATTTACCTGCTGAAAATCAGATGGACTGTCCAGATTTCTAAAGGCTTAATGGAATATAATCACTAATGATTTGCTAATTTTTCTTTTAAGCGTTTGGTTATACTTCAGGCTGTGAGAATGAAATCAAATGGAAACAGAAGTTTAAGGGAGTGCAGTGAAATGACAACTGTTGCTATACTGTACTACACATACGCATACTCCACGTGTTGAGTTTACTGTCTATGAATTTCCTAACTTAGGTTACGTATTTCAGTTATTGTGGTTTCCTCAGTTCATTGGTCTGAAAAGTAGAAATAAAGCATCCAGCTTTACAAGAATCATAAGTTGCCAAATACTGCACTAACTTTTGAGTTACTTCTAGCTATCACAGATACATGCATCATTTCAGAGGCATCTTCCAGTTTTTTCTCCCTGAACTCTTCTCAACTCATTGCTAATGAAAATTACTAGAAGCACACTCGTGAATGTTAATAAAATACAATATAGTGTTAAGAGCTAATCCAGTTAAATCTCCATTAGACACTGTAATTCCATCTATTTTGTCATTCATGCAAAAGCAGATTTTACTGGCGTATCTTTTAAAATGCCTCAGGTTCATTTTGCACTCTTCTTTAGCTCAGAGCCTCAGAGTAAAGAAGGAAAAGTGCTGGTAATATAGACTGAAATGAAATATGTTTGTTTCTCTCTGCTTTTTTTTCTATATTGCGTGGCTCAAACTGCTGTGTACTTGGCACTAAATCCACATGAGAAAGTAGAGTTATATTGTGAAATGGCAGCAGTTACTGCAGCATGGTTTCAGGACAAACTCACAGCTGTCAGCTTTTGGATCAGTCAAGTGTGGAGTTAGTGCAGGGAAAATGTTTAGCCTCAAGGGGGAGAAAGCCAGCTGCCATGTCCATTAGCACCCTTTGTTGACCATCCAAGAACACCGGCAGCATCCAAGGCAGCTTTATCCCAGCTCTCTTTGCTGGAGGAAATTATTGGAAGATGCCCAGTATGTGGGCAGAGAATGGCATGGGTAAAAATAAGGGAGAGGCAGAAATGCATTTAGATTTTGAGGTATATGTTGTTTGAATCTTTGGGTATCCTCAAGTAGAGACTTAATTTGCACCTGTCCTTTCAAAAAGAAAGGGATTAATGAAATATGACAGAAGAAAAGACAGTTAGCCCCTTTGCCTTGCATGGCGGGTACAGAAAAAACAAGCCCCTCAAAACGATAATCAACGGAATGTGCTAATATTTGAGCCAGCACTTTCAAAATCCTCAATTAATTTTGGGGCTGAGGATATTGGGTGCTCAATCTGAGCACTCCAGCTGCACTTGAATTATCTGAGAGTGTAGATGCTTGGGATCTCCTAAAATGAGATCCCAGCTGTTTCTGGTTGATAAGTCTAAAATTAGTAATCACTTTTGACAATTTTATTTTAAATTAAAAATTAAGTGCTTTCATTCGTTATTTGTATTACATCATAGCACTTGGGAGCCCAGTCACGAATCAGGACCCTACATTATTCAGTACATACAGACAAAGAACAAAAGATTGTCCTTGTCCCAGAGATCTTACAGGTTAACTATTAAACCATGTGTAAGAAACAAAGTAAAGGGTACAAGGATACTATGAGATACCATCCATCAGCATTGTCTCAACATAATCAGGAGTCTAATCAGTGGCAACTTGTTGCTTTGTTTGTAAAAATAAATATTAAAAAAGAAAATCAAAAACAGGCAAAGTTTTAAGGAAAGATTGAAAAGAAAACAAAGCAGCAGCTCTTTTGGATTATCTGTCAAGCTATGCACTTCACATCCACTGAGTATACAGTGCTGCAGTTGGTATGGAAAGTTATTCTTATACCTGCAATGGATGGATGTCTCTGTGTTAGTATTTCAAAACACTACCGTTTGTTCTTGTTCTAAAATTATTAATTGTTTCCTCTTTTTCTGTTGCTATTCTTCCTGGGACTATAATCAACAGATGAAGCATTATTTCTGTATAATTATAGTTGTTGAATTGAATAATAACATATCATAAAGCAAGACAGATAAATTACTTTTGATGTCCAGATGAATATCACCCAGTGAAAATGCTCAACTTTAAGAGTTAAGAGGAGTTAAGTACTAAGCAGAAAAAGGTACAGTTGACACTGTGGCGAAAACTCACACAATAATGCAGTGCATTTCTATTTTATACCAATTTCCTCATACAACCTTAGTGTGTTTGTGTACATGCAGTGTGTTTTCCTGTATTGTGTGGATGGATGAAAATAAAACATACAGGGAAATATCTGAGTACTTTGTTCTCCTTTTGTATGTGCACTGCTATTATTCCCTAACTAATTCTTATGATAAGACTGAAGCATTGTGTTTCAATCTGTGAAAAATATGCCATTGTTTAAATAAACAATGTAGAGGCAGGGATTTGTTTGAGTCATTGCAGAACGATGAACGCAGAGAACACAAAGAACCAAATCCTTAGCAGTAGCTTGAGTGTAGTTATGTCAAGTCTCCCTAGCATGGATGATGCATCCACAGTGCTGTAAGTACACAGTAGATAAAGAGTATTTATGTGTGTACTTATTCATGGCAGAAGGAGAAATCATATTGACAATGCAGACAAAGAATTTTTGAAGAGTTGTTTACAGTTTGCTGGAGGAAAGGAATAGTACAAAACCAAAGGATAGGAAACCTATACACTCACCATTTCTGTCAACATTTTTACTTTTTAATTCACTTTTATTTATGAAACTGAGCCAAAATCCTGAATCTGATCATCATATTTGGATGAGACTAGGAAACAGATGTGAATTTTAGCTTTCAGATATATCCTAGCTATCTGACTGGCTGTCTGCTGGTTATTTTTTATAGTTTTAATCACTTCCTCAAGTACATGACATATTCTTGATCTGGGCCACCAATATTTTTCCATCTTGGCATTAAGCGATAAGGAATTATTCCTCTGTGTAGGTGCAGGTGCAATGAAGAATTATCCTGACTGCTTATGGCTTTCTAATTCAAATGAGATAATCAGAGAAGGTTGTGTAAATCTACTGACAGCTGAGAATACCCCCAAAAATATCCACACAAACATCTTATAAGAAATGTTCTTTCATGGACCCCAAAAGAGAATTTTTTAAATCTAGAAGTTTCTTGCAAAGCTCCATTTAAAATATTATATTTACTTCAGACTTTCTTGTCTTCTGCAGGACCCTCTAGCCCTGAAAACCTTTCTTATCCTCCTACAGTCCGTATTCAGCTTGTTCTTGATTACAGTTATTTTACCACTTAAGCATTCTACTTCCAAAAATACATATGAAAGCTTTTATTTCTGTGCTATTCAGCAGAAAATAACCACAGCATGGAGGCCACAGAAAATTGTGGATCTTGTTTCCTGCCTACTTGCATTAAACAGTAAAGAACTAAGGCCACCAAACCATTTCCATCCACCTGTGTGTGTATCTCCTCTGGAGATCTGATATTGAGCTTTCTATCTCTAATAAGCCCTTCCACTTGATTTACAAAGGCTGGTCATCTCCACACTCCAAAACAATATTTTGTCTAATTACTTAGGCAAAACCAGACTGAATGTCTTTCACAATCACTTCCAGTGAGGGGCTTGTCCTGCTGGAAGGAAAGAAAAAAAAACAGAAGAAGAAGAAAAAAGCTGTTCTGGCTTTAAATTCCTTGCTTTCACAAGCAAGATGGCAACAATCATTTAAAAATAATTCTCTTCTAGATTATCAAGGCTTTGCTTGCAGTAATGGGTAGTGAGCCTTGAGCCAGTCTTAAAATATTTCTAAGAGCATTTACCAATACCGTTTGATTTGGTCAGTTCCCCAGAATTTCAAGAGGAGATACTAATCCTGGTTGTTCTCCATTCATGGACAAGGGGACAATGATTAGGTACAGTATTAAACTGCCAAAAGGGCAGGTGTATTTATTTGATCTTTTTTTTCTTTTTCCTTCAGGAATTAGTATTTCTAGAATTATTTTTAGCTGGTGAATCAAGGAGGAGTACTGTTACAGAGTCTGTTAGGAGGGCTGAAAGGAGACATTCTGCATCCTTGATTTCCAGGGAGTGGTTGTGTTTAGTTCAAAATAAAACAAGTGTTAACAACACGACAAAGTGTCAATAATTAGATATAACTTCAGTGAAAATTATTTTCAATTAGGTGATTGGACTGTTTAAATTTGGGTACACTTTAATGGAATTAGACTTAAATATTTATTGTGAAGGTGCTGTTAATATAACAAATGAAAAGAGAATAAAATGGCATGAAAATGTTGCCATGCTTGTAATAGTTAATGTTTTTATAAAGTAGTAAGTGGGTATTTTTGGGGTTTTTTTGGCCGTTCAACCAGCCCTAACAGCAAACCTATCTCTTTTAAACTTTTTAAAATATCGACATTTTGCAGCAGTAAAATGAAAGTGGTATTTTTCTCTATGGAGTTTAATTTTCAGCAATTTTGTAATAATGGATGAAAGTTTTCCCTTAGCATGGATCTTAATCATGATTGAAGCCCAGTTTTAAGAGTGCAAACTTGATTTGTGACATTTACATCTCTTAATATATAAAGAAATTTTGTGAAAGATCTTTATTTTCTTTTTTCTACTTGCATCATTTTGAAATGTTCACCATTGGTCACCTTCGGAGCATGTTAAAGACTTCCCCTTGTTCCACAGCTGTTTACCAGCATTTCCAGAAAGTTAATTGTCCTGGTTTCGGCTGGGATAGGGTTAAATTTCTTCCTAGTGCTGTGTTTTGGATTTAGTATGAGAAGAATGTTGATAACACTGATGTTTTCAGTAGTTGCTAAGTGCCCTCCTAGTCCAAGGACAGCTCCCGTGCCTACTGACTGAGCTAGGTACACGAGATGGGAGGGAACATAATCGGGACAGCCAACCCAGCTGGCTAATGGGGTATTCCATACCATGTGACGTCATGCTCAGTATATGAATGGGAGGCGTGATCCAGGAAGTACCGATCGCTACTTGGTTATCGGTCAGCGCGGGTGGTGAGCAATTGCATTGTGCATCACTCATTTTGTGTATTCTATCATTATCATTATTATTTTCCTTTTTCTGTTTTATTAAACTGTCTTTATCTCAACCCAGGAGTTTTTCTCACTCTCACCCTTCTGATTCTCTCCCCGTCCCACTGCGGGGGCTGGAGGGGGGGAGTGAGCGAGCAGCTGCGTGGTATTTGGCTGCCTGCTGGGTTAAACCACCAGCCTTACTCCAGTTCAGCAACACTTCCCCAGCCATCACAGTCCTTTCACAACACGTTCACTGGTCTGTGTTTCACAAATCAACGTAGGCGCCACGACAATGCGGAGAATATGATGAATGAGGCTTTCCCTGGACTCCACTTTTCTGCATGCTTTGTTCATCATTTTGATGGAGTTAGATGCGTGAATTTATGTCACAAAAGTTATGTAATTTGACTCCTTGATCTGTGCACAGAGATAGGTCTTTGTCTAATTACTCCTGTATAAGAGGAATGACTTATTTTTATGAATCGTGTATTTTGGAAATCCATTCAGTCTGGGTTTAAAGATCTTAGGAAATGAGAATGTACAAATTCACTTGGTAGTTCTTTCCAATGATTAATTGATGTTAATGTAACATGTCATTGGATTAAAAAAAGAAAAAAAGATTCTGACATGACTATAATAGGAAAATTCTCAGCTTCAGAAAGGATAGATATTTCATTGTGTTTAATTTTCCTTTCATTTATGAGTTACTGGAAATTTGCTGATAAACTGAATAGGAATTGGAACAGGTTGTAGTAGCTCAAGTATTTAAAGAATAATGAAGTCTGTTAACTATTCTGTTTGCTATCTAAATAACATTAGAACAAGGTGGCTGTGGATTCTTTTTTTGTTGTTATTTTATTTCTGGGTTTAGGGTTTTGGGTTTTTTCTTTTTTGTTCTCTGTAATAGGAGTGATAGAAGTAAGTGATATCTGTGGCGGTTTTGTGTATTTTTTTATGATTTTGTAGACATGTTTTCAATACAAGGATGCACATATACTCCAACACAAGATGCATATTTAGGAAACTGCAGTTTCCACAGAGCAGAGTCCTCTGAGATTTCAAAATCTAAGTGGGGTGTTTCAAGTAACGCTTAGGTTTTGAACTAGGTGTTTGCGCAGGATAAATTTCACTGCCAGAGATGTGGAACTCCAGGTGGAACTCCGGTGTACATCTAGGAGTGCTTAATAAATAAAATAAAAAATCTTTATTGTGTCATTCATAATTTGAAAAAACCCCACCACAGTGTCAGAAGAGTTTATTGCCTTAAATTTGATGATGCCTTCCTTACAGACTGTTAATTTTTCCATTTGAATGAAAAAATATCATGTATTCCCCCAATTCAAAACTTGTGAGACCAAGCAATTTTGTGGATACTTTTCATCTTCTCATCTTTTAATAATTTTCTTGCTGCTGTGGAGGAGATGGTAATATAATGGGCAAAACATTATGGGGAAAGCATATAAAATTTCAAATGGTGATAGAAAATCCCTGAGGAAAAATATTTCCATCACAAAGTGTTCTCTTTTCAAGGGATCTTTGAAGTCTGTCATAGGACTCCACATTCAAAAATCTTCCTGCTTTGTTTCTTTTTTAAATTAATCATTTGAACATTTTGGGGGGCTTCAAATGTTTACTGGGTGATTATTAAGACACTGAAGTACTGAAGAAGACTCATGAGGCTACATATTCACCCTCACAGCCTTTTTATATTTTATTTTGACAAATTATCAATTGGAATTTTTAATTCAAACTATTCTCAAATGTTACAGCATTTTTACACAGTATATTATCAAAGTATCAAGTCCTTTGATAAGGGTAATTAAACATGCCAACTTTGTTTCCATAGCCCTAAGTCTGCAATTGCTTAGTCTTTCATTATGTTACATGACTGACTTCAGCTCGCTCCATTTATTTACAGCTAAGCCAATGGCAATGCTCCATTCAGTTCTAAATGGTGGTATATTTATCATCAGACTTAATGATAAAGAATTATTTTGGAATAGATAATAAAATAATGGGCAATAGAAAGTGCAATCACAGAGAAATAAATGTCATTTTTACATTGATTATTGATGAGAGTTGTCTGAATAGAACAAGAGTTTTATATATGCCCTTTATTTGGGAAGACAGAAGAAGAAATAAAAAGGGCATCCCTATTTCTCAGAAAAAAATATTTTAATGGGTTATATGAAATAATAAATTTTTTAAAAAATTAAATGTGGTATAGACTTTGTGGATTTTCATGTGGTTTAAATGTAGGTTTTGTGAGGTTTTACAAACCCATACCTGCCACATAGTAAGTGTCATGACCTTCATCTCCTAATAGAACTTGAAAATGCCAACCCAAGGAAATACTGCTCTTGCGTGGTGTCCATTGTTGAAGCTGGAAACGTACTGCAAGTTGTGACCATCCTGCAGACAGCTTCTGCACCTAGTATGAACATTTGACTGTGGGAGCAAAATCACATTTCAAGTATTCTTCACCACTGGTAATAAGAGTATATCTCTGTTTTGAAAAAAATTATACTTAGAATTAGAACCCAATGTTATGCTAGTGGGATCATTTTCCCTGTCCTTAAGTTGGCACTGAGTAAGGTGGTTTTCTTCTTTTGTCTTGGTTTCACAACATAATATCTGCTTTGTGACACATTTGCTGGCTGATCCTTTTTATTTTCTTTCTCTTTGTCTGACAGTGCTGGAATTTCCCACTGTTGTGCTCTTGATTTTGTCACTGGAATACATCCTAGCAGAAATTTCAATTCACAGAGCAAGGTCCTCTTTGTTTTAGATTTGTGTAAAAGATAACAAATTAAAAGTATTTTAATAAAGGCAGTAGTGATAGCTCAGGAATAAGGTTTAGACTTAATGTCTGTGCCAGAGAGTACATTAACTCTAGTCAAAAATAAAAGCATGTGAAACAGCATAGTACTGACATGAGCTGATTATGATAATGCCTTAGTACAAATTTTTGAAAATCAGATACTATAAAAATATACCATTAACTTTATGTTAATAAAATATTTTGCTTGATGCCTTTTAAATTATTCATTTGAAGTAGTCTAAAAATATAAAAGAACTCTTATTATCATTCAATTTACATGATTACTTTAAGTTCACTTTTTTGGTTTAACATAAACAGAGTATAAAATTCCCATCAAGCTTTTGGATATTTAAAATGTATCATTTTTATGCAAAAATTGGAGCCTGTTAGGATGTTAAGGTTGTCATTAGTATAAATATAACTTCAATTTCTGATTTGAAACTATTTTACACATAGAAATTACTGCGTTTGCTGATTTGACTCATTATTTCTGCTTTGATTATTCATGTGCTCTTTTGAAAAACACAGTTTTAAAAAATAAAAGCTAAAAAAGCTCCATAAATTGACTTAAAATACTATTATGAGCATTTCTTGTAAGTAATGCAGGAATCAAGGTAGCCATGGAAGGAGACGTTTGGCTTATTGAATCTGTGAGTTGTTATTTTTCAAGTAAGCTGAGCTTTGCATGAACAGTGGCATTAATCCAAGTATGAGTAAGGCACTTTAGGACTCCCCAAAGCAATTAAAGTGAAGCAGGTATCTTTTCCTGAGATGGAAGCCTCCATCAGCCCTTGCAGGGAGGCTGAGCAACCTCACTGCGTTATTTGCCGGTAGCTGAGATTTGGAGAATGTGTTACCTGATCCTCCGCTGTCTCTGGTCATGCGAGATGACAGATTCGTACAACTTTCTGACCTTTATGATCACTGTTGTTTCCCAGAAGTAGTGGCAACTTCTAGAGCCTCAGATGGTTTTTTGTTTTCCCTCATCTATTTCTGTTTGACTGTAAAGTCTATTTCCTTTGACTGTAAAGGCGGTTTTAACAGTGCAGACTTGTCAGATTTTTGAGTCTGATTCAGCCATCTTCATGAAGACTCAGTCACTTTAAGAGCACAGCCCACCCGGAGTCTCCACCTCAGTGCCGCATCTAAACGTATACCTGAAGCGAGCCACTCAGCTCAGCAAGCTGCTACCCAGTGCCCAAGTACTCTGTGTCATCTGAACCCAAAACTGTGGAAAAAGGCGGTTGCAAAGGTCAACTCTCAGCACTTAGTTTTATGGCGATGAAGGGAATTTTATTCGGGACTTCCTATGGAGAGCTGTGTGCACAAAGGATTGCAAGACTGGGGAGATAAACCTTGGCAACTGGAATAAGGCCACAAAACAAATAAGCCAGCTTTTCACTCATTCACAAGGGATACGGCCTGAAATCAAGTCAGCTCTGGATTGCCATCAGCCAGCATATGCAGGGGATTCTCACAGCTGCTGTGCTCAAGCCTTGTTTATTGTAAGAGGTCACAGAAAATAGATGGTTTCGTTTCTTATTTCTAAGAGTCATCTCTGTTTTCTGTGCTATAGACTTAATCCACACCAAAGCCACTCTGGCTGAGAAACATTAGACAATGTTATTTCCCTCTGATTAGCACTTTTCCCCAAATGGTTGTTTAATCTCCATATCTAGGTTAATTTGAAATAGCAACTGAGAACACAGAGACTTCCAAGAAGGAAGGAAATATATTGTACTGCTTTGCTAAAAAATGAGCTTGACAAAGTAAAGGCATTTGGATGTGGTGTTTGGTATTAAAAAGCACTTTTCATGGCTGATACTGTTTGCGTGAGTGCCATATTGTCTTAAGCTCTCTTTCTAGAGTTACTTTGAAAACTGAAGAAAGTTAATATGATGGCAGTTTTGCAGGTAGTCATAGAGTCTAATATTGGAATTAGAATTCCTGGAAACGGGAATTCAACTGATGTTCCCCAGATAGGCAGCTTGTGTCATTGGCTATCTGTATACTCAGGGGTGGGAGAGGAAGATGATTTTTGAAGCAATTCAGGGAAGTCTAAGTAAAGTCATCCCTAAGTTAAGGCTCTTTCGCCCTTTTTAATTGCTGTACAGAGGGCCTAATTGTTAATTTAGGTGTTTCTATTGGATATAAGACTAGGCAGTATAAATATTCCTCCCTCCCCTTGTTGCAGTTTAGCCATGAAGCACAATTAAAACAGCCAATTTTTAGAGTGTCTTTGAAAGATGCCCTTAGAGGTTTTTAGTGAAAGAGAACTTCCTTTGTTTGACCGAAAATTCATTGCATAAAAACACTTAAACCCCAAAGATTTCATGAACATGGGTGCTGTAATGTAATAATCCATGTCTTTAAAGCTTTTGTTACCTTCAGGAGCTTGCAGAGTACAGAACAAAGCCAGTAAGCATTGCAGATTATCCTGTGTATTTTCTGTGTAATTATATCATTGTGTTTCTCTAGTTTAAGTTGGTAAATGGCTGCTGGGTTTGATGACATCCCGTACCTCAAAGGTGTCAGCTACTACAACGCAACTTAATTTAGAACTGCAAGGTTTAGAGAAAGTTCTTCCCCTAACTTGTAATACCAGAAGCCCTAGTAAAGGGATTTTTTTCCTAGGTACCATTATGTAGGCATCCAGGTAAGGAACTGTCAGTCAAGTGCTTGATAGATGCATTTTTTCGTTTCCCCAGATATTCAGCCTGAACTACAGAATATAAAAGCAATCTTCATTGGCATCCTAACAAACAAATGTTTTGTATTATATAGAAATATCACTAAACCTTGTTATCTGATTGCATTTTTGAAGATTTAACATAACCAAAGCATTGGGGATTTGAAAAGATTTGCTAGAGATATAACAATTAATCATTTTTCATTAGTTGGCAGTTTGGCACGACTATATTTTTGGCATTCTTGAGATCCATAGCTTCATATTCAGTGTGGACATTAGTGTGTCACAGCAGCCAGAAGGCAAAGTATGTTTGGTACCTGAAGCAGTAATTACTCACAAGAAGTTACAGACAGAGAAAATGTGGCCTAAAACCTCTTCCAGGTAGTAATTCCTAACAGAAGGGTTAGAAGCCAGTTTGTGTAATATATGAGGCTCTGAAACTGATAAAGCCTATGGGGATGTTTTCTGTCTTTAAACTGGTAAGTCATCTTGTGATGCATAGTATCAGGTCATGTCAAACAAACGGGTGATGTGACAAAATGACCATCAGTTCAGCAGTGTAAAACAAAGTGATTTTCTTAAATTGCCTTTTGTTTAACCTCGTTAAAAATAGTGATACAGAGAAAAAGAGCCTCCATTATTCCGTCTTGTCTATAGAATCAGACTAATTTTTTGTGTAATGCAATTCAGGATAGAGCTATTAGCTGCTTCCATAATTGTAGAAATTGCTTGAAATGTGACTGTGCTACTTGCAGCCATAAAATCAACTTAGAGATGACTGATTAATAGATAGGTAGCAGATGTCTGTTGAATCGGCTGAGGAGAAGTGCTATGACCTACCAAGCATGCATCAATATAGCCGTCCTTTCTCACAAAATAACATACCTCCTTTCAAAACGTACACGTCAGGAAGAGATAGGGAGTACAACTCTTTTGTCTCCTAAATACATCTGTACTCTTCATTTACAAATGTCGGGTTTCAGTGAAGGGTGTGCCACAAAACTCTCTTCCCTCTGAGTTCATCAGTGTCTGTCATTGAGCCGGTGTGTGCCCCTGGGACCTCCTGGGTAGCCTGTGTTACTAAATTGACTGAGGTGAGAATTTGCCCAAATTAGTTAACTCTTCTGAAGAACTATTATGATAGAACTATTATGAAGATCTATTATGATAGATCTTCAGGGGTTCCAGGGCAGGTGCAGTCTGCGGAGTCAGAAATGCAATGCACAGGTCAATGATAAACCTGTCCTCTCCCAGCAGTTGGAGTGGAGCACTTTCTGGACAGCAGTTACTCCCTCCTCACCAAAAAGCAGGGAAACTTGGGAGCCTTTCACAGTTCTGACTCTTACATGTTCATTATGAGGAGCGGCTTATGAGGAGTCTTATGAGGAGCAGCTGAGAGAACTGGGACTGTTTAGTCTGGAGAAGAGGAGGCTGAGGGGAGACCTCATCGCGCTCTACAACTACCTGAAAGGAGGTTGTAGCGAGGTGGGGGTTGGTCTCTTCTGCCAAGTAACTAGCGATAGGACGAGAGGAAATGGCCTCAAGTTGCACCAAGGGAGGTTTAGATTGGACATTAGGAGAAATTTCTTCACTGAAAGGGTTGTCAAGCCTTGGAACAGGCTGCCCAGGGAAGTGGTTGAGTCACCATCCCTGGAGGTATTTAAAAGATGTGTAGATGTGGCACTTAAGGACATGGTTTAGGGGTGGACTTGGCAGTGCTAGGTTAACGGTTGGACTCAATGATCTTAAAGGTCTTTTCCAACCTAAATGATTCTATGATTATGCCCTGCGATACCAGTTTGGATCCATCAGCAATTCTAAAAAATCTGACATCATTAGAAAAATAAAAAATCTTCAGCAAAGGAATTTCATACCTATTTCCACGCTCCATTTTTATCTTGCATTGTACAAATGTCTTAGCTGAAAGTGCAAGATGCTGAATTTGGCACTTGTGCACTTGTGCACTGTCTCGTACGATACACAACCCTACCAGCTGGAGACAAAGCAGGATGTTATGCAACGAAAGTGTTTTTACTTTGTGCATTAGTTTCCAGCTTTAGGGTTTTTTTGAAGTTTAGTTTAGTTTCCTTTTTAGCTCTAGTTTCTTTGTTACTTTAGTCTCCTTTTCTTTTGGTCAGCTCTCACAAGCCTCATACGCCAAGGTGTGAAACGTTCTGCATTGTTTTGCAGCAGCATTTGTCTCTCTGGGAGGAATAGGAGTTTGTTTCACTGGCAACTATGAAATCACCACTGGGTCTGTCATGTGGTTAAGCTGCAGATGGTTTGCATGAGTTCCTCGTTTCAGCTGCATGAAATGTCCTTCTGGAATATATGCACTATCAGTCACATGAAAACAAAATGATGTTTTACTTTTCTGTGACATTAATCCTCACTAGCCATAGGTTTAGTTGTACAGTTCAGCTGCTGCTTCAGGTGAGGGAAGGAAGATGCACCGGTGGGATGCAATAGTAAGCTGTAACGAGCCTTTCACAGGCATCATCCAGCCTGGTTTAACCTCAGGAGATACCATTGCTGATAGTCAGGGATGGATGGGAAAGAAAATCCTTATGTCAAGTATCATACCAGAAAGGAAACTTTTCTTTCCCCTCAATGGACTGCCAATACAAAAAGGTTTCAAATAAATATAATAAACAGTTTTCTCCTTTACAGTAATTTTTAGAAGATACACTATTTCAGAAGAGTATACATAAACCAGGGGCTGTGGCGGTCGAGCTGCTTTTCCTCAACAATGTAACATTTTGATATGCAGCCATGCTTGATGTGAAAGCCACAGGCAATGCTGCAGCTTCTTGTTGATGGTTTGTCACTCATCTAGTTTCCCTGGCACAATTTATGTATATGCAAATACAAATTCTTGTCATGCCGCTAGATATTTTAAATGTCAAAAAACTCTGATTACCCTGTACAAGAGTAGAGGCTTACAATGCTTGCGTGCTGTCGTGGTTTAACCTGGCAGCAGCCAAATACCACGCAGCCGCTCACTCACTCCCCCCACCCCCAGCGGGACAGGGAGAGAATCGGAAGGGTAAGAGTGAGAAAAACTCGTGGGTTGAGATAAAGACAGTTTAATAGGGAAAGCAAAAGCTGCGCACGCAAGCAAAGCAAAACAAGGAATTCATTCACCACTTCCCATCGGCAGGCAGGTGTTCAGCCATCGCCAGGAAAGCAGGGCTCCATCATGCGTAACGGTTACTTGGGAAGACACACGCCATCACTCCGAACGCCCCCCCTCCTTCTTCTTCACCCAGCCTTATATGCTGAGCATGACGTCATATGGTATGGAATAGCCTATTGGCCAGCTGGGCCAGCCGCCCTGGCCACACTCCCTCCCAGCCCCCTGCACATCTGGCAGGGCATGGGAGGATGAAAAGTCCTTGACTAGCGTAAACAATACCTAGCAACAACCAAAACATCAGTGTGTCATCAACATTATTCTCACACTACATCCAAAACACAGCACTATACCAGTTAATAGGAAGAAAATCAACTCCATCCCAGCCAAAACCAGGACACGTGCCCACTATAGTTAAGAAAGAGATTACAGATCAGCTGAAATTATAGTAATATTTCACATAGAAAATACTGAATGCATTGAGGAGGACAGGTTATTGTCTTTATGAATTTAAGGCTCATGAAAGGTCTTCAGTTATCACAGCTGAAGTTTCATATCTAATTATTGTTAACCTCAGAAACCAGCACATGGTGGTTAAAGACAGCAGGGCAATGTTTTCAAAACGTGTGTTCATCATTTAGATACTGAAAGAAATGGCCACACTTTCAAATATTCTCATTATGTGAGATATTGACCTCTTTCAAATGTCTGGATAAAGATGGCAGGAGGGGAAATACTGAGTGCTGAATCCTTCTGAAAATCTCCCATTTACTCTTATCAAACTTAAAAAATCCAAAATTATATGATTTCGTTACTCATATTCATTATTTATCTGGCTCATAGATTTTTAAATGAATATATTTTATACTATTTTTAAAATGCTGAATAGTATTTTAGATTCCAGAGATTGATACTCTAACTGAATATTGGGATCCCATTAAAATGGAATGTTTAATTTTTCATAACATGCATGGATAGTCTGAACAGTAGGACAGAAGGCTAGACTGGTCAGCCTCTAGGTAAATAAGATGATAAAGAAACTACAAACATATCTGATGTGAATAGGACTTTGATATGTCAATCTCAAGCTGTAGATGAGATGCAGAAGTCTATTACTAAGGAGTTGTTTTCATGAAAAAGCAGCAGCTTTGGTGTGAAAAACTGGAAGCCAGCATTGTTGTAATAGCTGGCTTTCCTACCTTAAACAAGTTTACTTTCATCTTGTGGCACAATGCTCAAACTGTAAGACTGAGAGTCACATTTGCTCCTCGGATTCCCGTGCAAGACCCAAGGTATCAGTTGTCTGTGTCAGAAGACAAGCCGTGGTCAGTTGTCAGACCTCTGTGATGTCCTGGCGAGAGGATATGAAACCATAGGCTGTAACAAATTAGAAGATATGAATGTTGCATCTTCCCTATTTCCTCTTTCTCTACTTGAAAGACAAAGTTACAAATTAAATAGAAAAAAGAGAACCTCTGCATTTTCTTGTTAAGTAAAAGTTCCTGACTTGACCTCTTTAGTTTGTGAAAGAGGCGTGAGGGGGTGGAAGTCACTTTGAAGTGTTAAGCTTTGTCTTCCTGGGGAGTAACTATATGTAAAGGCAGAGCTGTGATATTGGCTTGCCGAGTGTCACGCCACCTGCTCTCCGTGTAAGTGACCTTGGGATTGTAACACAGTCACACAGCAGTAGTCTGATGCTTCAAGTCTGAAACTGTTTGCCGGTGGCAGCTTTATTTTATTTGTGTGGAAATTGCTCAGCTCTGACATTTATAGCTGCTCAGATCCTTCTCTGATCTATTGATCTGTGCTTTCTTTTCTACTGACAAAGTATTCCGTACTCATTTATAAATCCTTGAAATTAGCAAAAGTCATCACCATTATATTTTTACATAAATTGGACATTCACAAATTGCTGAAAGGTCATGATGCCAGCAGGAAAAAATGTGACCCAATGCCCAATCTCAGCAGCATTCATCCCAAAGCAGAAGTACGTTGTATACAAGCTTACAGTACGGGCTCACATTCTGAATTTTTGTTTTCCCCTTTCATTAGCGGACTGGAAAAGTAGCCAGGTTTGGGAAAGAGCTGTCTTGCACAGTGCTGGAGAATGCAGCTTTTGATTCCATCCAACACTCTTCTGGGTGTGAAATATGAGAAGCTGAAACTATCGCACATTAGCTGTGTTCAGCTGGTAAGAGTCTCCTGTGCTGTACTACCACTAAGCTCAGTGTAGGTAGGTCTGTCCTGAGGAAGAGTGCCTGTACTTCCCTCTTCTGCACCAGATAGAAATGTAGAAAAGCAGATCATGTAGAAATTAAACCAGCAGTTTGTATGTCTAAAATAGTTACACTGTTAAATATAACAGTAAATCCAAAATAGTTTTTTAATTGATAAAATAATTGATTAATAATTGCTTGTGGAAGTTGTGTCAAATACAGACCAACTTGGCAGTGGCTAAAATTTTCTAATTTGAGCACTTGAAATGTTTAATGGCAACTTGAAATTGTTTTGGGAGCTATACTTTGGGAGCATATAGAGTATATGTCTCAGTTGATACATGTCTATATTACTAATCATAACGACATATATTTTTTCATATTTGCCAAGAATAGAACCAGAAAAGCACTCAACAGTGAGTTTCTAACTCACATACATTATCCTTTCACTTCATTTGGAGAAGTGAAATTTCTCACTCATAAGAGACCAGGCTGATCATGACAATACCATACTGTGCAATCCACAGAAAAATATTTTGCCAAAAGCTTCACTAGCAAAAAAAGATTTGCTTCATTTATAACGTTTCAGACCTAAGACACTACTAATGTTCTCTTAAGAAAAGAGAAGAGAAGAGATCCTGTTTGAAATACACTAGCAAAAAAAGATTTGCTTCATTTATAACGTTTCAGACCTAAGACACTACTAATGTTCTCTTAAGAAAAGAGAAGAGTAGAGATCCTGTTTGAAATACAACATGGATTTCTTCAAACAACATGGAGGGTTAAAACAGTAGGAGAATAGAGAAGTTTTACAGGAACTGTTTACTTATTAACCAAGGCACATAGCCTGACTTGTGTACTCTGGAAATAGATCAGACATGCTGGCAAAAGATCAGGGATCATATAGAAGCTTAATATGATTTGCCATTTCTGTATAGGATTCTGTCTCACAACTAGTGAGAAGTAGTCATTGATTGCTGCCATAAAGGAAAAGAACAGCCACTCCCCATGAAGCACAAATTAACAGTAATATGCAGAAAATATTGGAATTCATGTTGGATGCCAACAAGCAAGAATAACAAAAAAGCATGACTGCATGAATAAGAACTTCCTATTGCTCTTTAAATAACAGTTTTAGAGCAATTTGGAACTGAGTTAGTGTACTGACAAATGCTTCCTGGAAATAGTCAAAATTGTTAAGGTTTTTGTGTTATTGTTTAAACATGTCTGAATTTTAAGGATAGAATGTATATACAAGAAGAATAATTGAAGAATTCGTGTACAGAAAAAAGAAAAAAATTTAGGAAATTAGTGCTAGAGAGAGAAAAACTCATGAGACTTGGATTGAAAATGATCTTTAGCATTTACCATTTCTCCTAGGAACTTACCATTATTTCCAGCTGGTGTTTTTATTAAAGGCTTTGCACAATGCAAAACATTGGGAAAACTTGCAATGTATTTTCCCACTGTTTGTTCCTCCTAATTTAGTTGTTCAGTCATAAACAGAAAAGGATGCATAACATTTCCTCATACTTTAGATATAAGAAAAAATTGATGATCGGAAAAATTCTCATAGAATTTCTATCCTCCACCCTCATTTCCAGAGGATCAATAAAACTAAAGAAATAAAAGAATCCAGTGGCTACTATAATTGGTAATAAAAAGACTTTTGTGATTTGCAGTGACTTATTCATTGCATCAGTGACTGTCAAGTGTCAGGTGCATAACAATTTCTCTCTTTCTCAGACTAATATCCACAATCAACGGTTGGTGTTTGTGGAAGGATTATAGAGTTTGCAGATCCGGCAAAACAGGAGTGTAGACATTCCTAATCTGGCTCGACAAATGCCATTATATCTTAAAAAGTCAAGGCCAGGATGAGCTTCACCTTGGTGAAGGTGCACCTTGGTCTGGGGCATGCTCAGGGACCCCAGCTGTCTGCATTCAGTAATATCACAAACGTTTCCTCTGTTACATTTTCATGTCATGTTTTTGTACATAGCTTGTCATGAATGAGGTGGACGGATTTCACATGAGTGTTGGCTGTTACCCATCCCTTTGGATAATCTAAGTTATCCTGCCACCTTTATTGTCTTAGATACTTGTGCATCAGTTGTAGTACTGTTGAGCCTGCAGTCCATTCTGCTGTCATTGGAATAGATGGTTTTTTTGGATGTAAAATATTCTAAAAGGTATTTTCATCACCTTGCAGTGAATGTGGTGGGTCCATCCCTTGTTGGAGAAGGAAGGCCTTTTATAAATGACATTAGAAGACGTAACTGTCATTTGAATAAATTCTTAAATAAAAACATTTGAAATTGCACTTTGTGTCAGCTACAAAATACTTCCTCAGCTCTTAATGTTGAAGTTCAGCCGCATACGGCATTGTCGTTTTTTCAGAGAAGATTCTTATTCTTCCAGAAAGAATATGTATTAATTTTTAAAGTCATATTTACAAGTAACCTACATAAGACCTGCTGATGTCTTGAATTTTCATAAGGCATTCTTTTATGAATTACAGATTCATAAAATGTCTCAGTAATTGTAGCTTGGGTATTTGAATGTGTCATGGCTACTCCTGGTGTACACGGTGGTGTACACTCATGGTGCAATCCATTTTCCATTACAAATAAGATTCTGCTTATAAGGCCCATCCCCCAGTAAACTGTCATAAACAGGATTGTCTCCATTTGAAAGACATTCAGCTTCAAAACAAAATGGAGATAGAGCCCTGCTTGCTTTTCCTTTTTTTTTTCCTTTTTTTTTTAACTGTGACAAAATTTCTTACGGTTTGTTCTTCATCTACTCCTAATGCACTTCAGTATTTTAATTTATTTAAGGCTCCTAAAAATACTGAATTGCACAATATTCAGAATTTTTAGCTGAATACAGTGAGCAGAAGTCCCTACTTGAATATATAACTGAATATATACTGCTAAAACCGTAGCACTCAGATGAGTGTAATAGCCAAAAATTACTTGTGCTGTTACAGTTCATAAAGTCTTGGTCATCTGATGAGGAAACCTTCATCATGAACTTAATACAAGTGGAATCTAAGCTATTTGACATTACCAGTCCCTTAAATGCACTTTAAAGAAGCATCTGCTTCTTTAACTGTCTTATAACCTGTATCAGAATTGAATAGCTACACTCATGTATGTTCAATTTCTGCTTGTATTTTCACTCAATATATTTGAATGTGGTTTATATACATAGTAAATAAACCGTTTATCATTTATATTCCTTTTGAAGGTTTTTTTTTACAATTTGAAACTCATTCTTAAGTTGAGGAAGAAAATGTACATAATATGAACACAGTTACTTCAGTTGCATATGCTATTGTCATCTACTTGCATGCAAGTTAATTTGCAAGAGTAGTTTAATTGATAATTGAACTTTTTTAAACAGATGTACATATGTTGTGTGTATGTCATAAAAAAATGAAAGTCCTCATTCCAGTTCTTGGAACACTGAATGTGTAAATCTTCCGTCTGATTCAGATGGCCCAATTTTTCACATGCAAAGATTCATCAGAAACCTCATGAAATCCTTAAGTTCCTCTGTAAAATGTCACAAATTAATTTTCTTCTTGTAAGAATCACTGATCCAAATCAGAATCTGAGATATTTATCCTTAATAAAAGAACACTAAAAAATTCAGATTATTAAAATATTGTGACTTTTTGGGGGAGAGGGTGATTATCTTTATGAGGAAAAGCAGAAAAACTATCCACTGCGTCCATATTTAGTTTACAGATTCTCTTTGAGACGAAGTATCCTTCTCTCTTAAGAAAAAAGATAATTTGTCTAAAAAATGGAGGAAAGAAAGAAAACGGTCAAAAAACCCAGCTATTGTTATATGGGTAGTTAGAGAGATGGGATCAAACTCCTACGAGTTCCAGAATTTTTATTAAATCTGCTAATGTCTTCTCTATTTAGATGCATATAAAATAAACAACACATCAAATTTAATTTATATATGTAATTGGTGATCTGATAAAACCTGTAGCTCTTATGCCAAATTTATACGCATTATTCCCCCTTTTATAATTATACTGATATTCTCCATTGTGAGAGAAACACAATAGGAACTCTCATATTATTAAAAAAAAAAAACTATCAAATTTGTAGAACAATTATTCACTGTAGTTGCCTGTAATCTTCCGAATCTTTTTTTCTTTGTGTGTAGATACTTTCTTATAAGTACATTAATAAAGAATGAATCTAAACAAGATAAGAAGAGAAAATTGGAAGCCTTCTCAATACATTTTCTTCCCCACAGCAGGAATTACAAAATAATTTTGTTTTTTTTTCCAGTTCGTTGCTGTTGCCCAGCCAACACCTGAGGGATCACGAACAAACCTGGAAGAAAGTAATTAAAATACAAAGCTTCAGCATTCAGATAGTTTTTACACTTTCTTCCAACTTCCAATTAGCAAGGAATTTTCTAGACAAGCTTTTGATTAACAGGTGAGTTCAACTGATATGTGAGTTTTCTGCAAATGGAAAGGATATCAGTGAGAAGTATGGGAGGATTCTTTCATACTCACAGTTTAAGACCATTATTTTATTTGCACATTGATTTTTTTGTTGAATCCATTTTCTTTAGTGAATAAATAAAACAGAAGATATAGATATTGGAAAGAGCTGAGGAAGAGTTCACCAGAACGATGGCTATCTTTCATAGCACCTCCTAACATGAAACTCTACCTCAACTACACCTGACAGAGATTAGCCTGCTGTCTCTAGTAAAAAATAAGTGATGGAAATTCATAGGCACCATAAGCAATCTGTTGTGCTTAAATAAACTTTATGTGATTTCATTAGGTTGGGACTAATTTCACCTAACTTTGCCATCTAAAATACAGGTGTCAACTGGACTTGTATTCCAGTGAGTGGAGAGTCAGAAGCATTGTTGACCCCACCTTAAAATGAGAAGAGTCACCTTCTGTAGGTGGCTAAAAGCCTGGCTTCAAAATGTCTTAATTTAGACAACAGAAATTAATTCCCTAATGCTTAACATGAATCTTCCTTGCTGCAATTTAAGACTGTTGGGTTGTTTGGTGGTTTTGCGGGGTTTTTTTTGCTTACCAGTGGTGTGGAATTGTAAGTGTGGGTTGGGTTTTTTGGGGCTTTTTAAATGGTTGATTTCTGAAAGCAGACCAAAATATTGTGAAATCTGATAATGTACTCCTTGTTATGAAGTCAGCTATTTTAAGAGACTAAGTCATGCTGTGAGTTAGAGAAGGTATTTTGTGAGTTAGAGAAGCAACCAGCCAAAGAGTTTCTTGTGATTAAGATAGTAGTAGGACAGCACACACATTTGTTCATGAAGAGATTGACTTCCTCCTCCATCATTACTGCTCTAGCTCCGTATGAGTCTGGTGGGAGAGTTGGGGAGAAAACAATGGTGCAGTGTAGTTAACAGGCTCTTGACAGAGTTCCATATTTTCATCTCGCTGCTACTCTTTTTGAGTATTTGTTGCCATATTTCTTTGGCTCAGTATACCTACGTGTATAAGCAAGTGATTTCTACCTTGAGCAAGAATGACCTAATTGGGCATTTAATATAAAATTGTCTTGTAATTGGATTGTGCCAGCTCCTACAGAATATTTATAAATTCTTGCATTCATATGATGCTCAGCTTTTCTCTGAGAGTATTTGATCTGTCTTTGTGAAATATGATCTTTCAAGGAAGAAAAATGTGGAGATTATTGTTTTTTAAAAAAAAGTGTTTTTCAACGAGGTACATTTTTCATAATAAACATTAAAATGACTCCAGCCTTTCAAATAATTTTTAGAATTTTCCACCTTATGATGAGCATTATGTAATTCCTTGCAGGTAGAACTAAGGATATGGTTAAATATGACATTTATTGCATTTGTAAGGAAAGACCAAGCAGTTTTCTGCTGCAGAAAATACGAGGTATACATTTTGGGAAAAATACCAAGCTGTCTTTCCAAAGGTATGGGTGTCCCTTACACACTTCATCCCCCCTTTCTACACAGGCACTGAAAATGAATAGTCTTTCCTGGGGGCTTTCTGATGCGATGGAAATGGAGACAACTTTTCTCTGTGTGTGTTAATCAGTAGAGGGCAATGTCTCATGACACTTAGGCGCTCCTGGTATCATATTGTTCTTGCTGTAGGGTAGACTTTGTGTTGGTTGCACTTGGCATACTGTAGCTTCGCTGGTTATGTTTGACAGTGAGGCAGGGGTTTTTGTTTCTTTTAGGTTTTTTTTTAGTGTATAGTTGTATCTATGGATTTCTTGGAGTAAGCAAAGGTGAGAATTATGTTAATTTCCATGTAAGACCTCTGAAACGTAGGTCTAGGATGTTGCCTTTCTGTCTTGATGGCTTTCTTTTGTTTGGTATCAATTACATTTATTTTTTTCCTGTTCAACATGTATAACATGCTGCTCAAAGAGATTCTTTTGGGGAAAAAAAAAAGCAAACTGGGAGGAAGATGGCTGTGCAATGTAATATGCTGATGCTACTTAACTCTATTTCTCAACACATGAAAACCTGCCTGCTTCATGAAAAAAACAACTCATTTAATTAGGCCTTCATTTCCATGAATCCCATAGTCCAAATGTATCCTCTTGTCAAACAGGCTTGCCTTTATAACCTTGCAATCCATCATGGCCATGTTAGAGGAAGGGAAGTTCTAGCTACAGGATCATTTGTTCTCCAATTCCTAGTGCCTACTAAAACAACTTCCATCTTTTTCATTTGCTACGTGTATTTATTTCTTTAGAATTAAACATGAGCAATGATCCCTACAACAAAGCTGTGCATGTATAATTCGTGTTGTATACGAGTACATAAACTTAAAAATTTGAGGTTCAGATAGGAACTTGAGAACTCAGCTACCCAGCTAATTACCAAAATGCTTGTCTCCATGCACTGACCAGCTAGGGAACATGCCTCTTCTTTCTTCTAAAACAGATGGTGCTTTCAGTGTACTGTAAGGTCACCAAATTCAAGCTGTTATAAACCAAAAACCAATTCCAAAGTTTTGCAGCTCTCACAGAGCTGGCTTTGCCAAGCAACCCACTCTGTTATAATGTGGAGGGACCGGTGTAGCAGGCACACTAGTGGCAGAATGTCACCGAGCATCCGGGAGGCTGATCTAAGTCACTCTTTGGGACTGATCCAAGGATCAGAGAGTAAAGGCTTAAAGCCACCTTTAACTTCCCAGGAGCTGAATTGGGCATCATAATACTAACCCAAAGAGCTGGCTCAAAGCTTTATGAAATTGTAGAATATGTGAAAGCAAGCTGTGAAGGCTTAATCCAGATAATATCACAGTGGTATAACGATGGGCTGGGGCAGCGACTGGGAGATTTGGCAGGGCCTGTGTCACAAAATGGCCAGCAATTCCTTCTTCAGGGTTATTATTTCTTTGTTAAAATAAAAGATAGGTTGTTAAAACAAATATTTTCAAAGTATTTCACCATATACTGAACAGTGAGCATTGCTGTACACTGAGAAACAAATTAATGAATCAAACATTGCAGCACTACCCACAGGGGCTCGTTTAAAAGCAAATGCATGACAGAGCTGGAAACCAGCTTAAATGCAAATGAGCAAATGTGATGAAATCTGTAATGTTTGATTCATTAATTTGTCTCTCATCGTACAGCAGTGATCATTGTTTAGTGTGTGCTACTAATGAAAGACCCTTTAAAGACAAGGATTTCCAACTTTCTAGATGAGCTTTACTTTAACAGAGAAGTTCTGTCACAAAACCTTTTATGATCATGTGAGATTCTTGCAGCATCTGTACTAATTAGTTTCATAAAAAAGTAACATTTAATATATATTTTAGTTTTCTTATGATGCAGGCTAGCAGATGGAAAGAAGGAGAGCCAGCATCATATGATCCACTAGCTTTCCAAAGGCCACCAGCAGCTAATATGTTATAGTTAAAAGGAGAAAAATACTGGAAAAAATAAAATCTTGGCTATGTGATGAAATAGAAAAGCCCCTTGCCCACCCCCCCCCAATCTTTAGATAGAATTACTTTCCAGAAGATTTTAATCCACTGTAAAAACATGATTGAATGCCCAAAAGGGGGGAGGGGGGGGTGTCAACTTTATTGTTTACCTTTTATCGAAGTTAAACTATTAAATGTCAGTTTTGATAGAAATTCTGGCAAAGAATATTCAATCTTGTGTAGCAGTGACATCAGCCTCTCTTTGTCAGCTCCTTAACTCTCAGCCTATAGTGGTGTTTCCGTTCTCAGTCGTTCATGTAACTATAAGATTGGGGAAAACAGGACAGAAAAGGATTATCAAATTAAATGTCCACTGTAAAGCATATCATAAAATGTAGCAATCTGGGCTCCAATGACAAAGTAAATTCTACCTGAGTCAGTCTTGCATTTACAGCCATAAATACAGAAATTTGTATAGGTTTGGTTTTGTTAGGATTCATCAATATGATGATGGCTTTGATTAGTAAGGATCTCCATGTGTTATTTTTGAGAGATGGGTGGCATTAGCCTCACAGTGTACCAGAAAAAAAGAAAGAGAGAAGTCTTTTGAAGCTTATCAGCAGCACGTAATAAAAAATTGGCTCGGTTAGGATTCACATTTTTGAGATTCTTGTTCCAAATCCAAACAACATGCACTAGGCCAATCTGTCTATTTTTTTCCATTCTGTATTTACAATGGGGTGACATTTAGGCAAGTACAGTGCTAATTGCCTTGCAGGTACCTCTAGGTATTGACATCTACAATTAATCACAAAGCAGGTACACTCTTGATTCAAACATACCAATTTTTATCACGTCACCATAGAAATGTCATTTATTACCAGATTCTGAAGCAATTTTTTCTGGTAGGACAGTTTCTGTTCTCTTGGCTTTTTCTGGGATGGCAAACTAAAATGTCAAATATTGTCTACTACAAAACAGCTAGGTCTTGAAGGCAACTAGAGAAGGTTGTAATGACATATATGTAATGACATATAAAGGATCTTTTCTGTGGAAATGACTGTCTAAAATCAAATCCTAGAAAATCTGGCCCTGCTGTAAACAGAACTTCGTTTTCATGGCATACTATATACTGAACCAAAACAATACACACTTTTTCAATGGCTACCAAAATCACTTGAAAAAGGGAATTGAAATAGGTGTTTAGAAGTTTATGAATCATTTTCATACACTTTTTCTCAGAGAAAAGTTTCTGGAGTTTGCTGTCCTTAGATGTCCTTAGATGTGGAGTAAGCTGTCAGGGTCAAATTTTGGAAAACCAACCAACCAAAGAAAAGAAACCCACGTGCAAAGACATTAGAAAGTAAATTCCATGAAAATTTCATTTCTGTTTTCATCTAGCATTGAACAAGTGTTAAACTTTGATTTTTCGCTTAAATCTCTGTTTTCTATGCATAGTTTTCTGTGTGGTAGCCACTTAGTTTTCAACTTCGCCAGCACCATTTAAACTCCATTTCTGCCTACCATCCTATCTTACTGTAGATCAATGGTGTTATATATCTTCTCTGGATTCAAAATTATTTTGAAATTTCTAAAAAGAAAATAGCTAAGTTTTTAGTCCACTAGTTCTGTTCTGCTAAAGCCAGTGACAAAAATCCTCCTTGTGTCAATGATTCAGAATGAAGACCAAAGAATGCTGCAGTGTATTTTACATAAAGCCATAGCTTTACCTGTCTGTTTTCCGTTAATCCAGTTAAAAATAATTTTTGTGGGTGTTTTTATTTTTTTAATTTAGCAAACCAGTATTTCCTGTAATAGCAGCATCTTCTACCCTAGAACTGGTATGACATTTAATTACCTATTCTATGTCCCTCTTTTGAATGCATTGTTTCCTATTCTCTGTGATTGGAAATACAACACTGAGTGGGCTTTCCACCCAGGGCACAATGATTTGTGTGGCTTCTTTCTGAAAAGGCAACTGTGCATTCTGTGGATAGGCGTGGGAGCAGCGTGATAAAGAGCTGGGCAAGGTAGCTGTTGTGCCTTCCAGCTGAGAAGTAAACTGCGGATGTGCTGCTAGAGATATATAGTGGGGTGAAACACAGGATGGAGGGTTGAAGAGGCAGGCTCAGGAGAGGAACTGCGGAGCTGACTGAAGACAGCCGACTGCTGTGGTGTTGAAATATTTATTCTCTTTAATCACTAAACTGGTTCCACAGTGTTGGCACCAAAAGGTTAACAGAGTAATACCAGGGATGTAGAGTAAGCTGATCTTCTGCTTGGTCTCTTTTCTTCTGTATTTTTTATATTATTCATTTCTGTCTATTAGTTCTTTTCTAGTCTTTGAAGTCCTACCTAGCACACTGTTTATTTTTCTTCAAAAACAATTTTTGCTTATCTTGAGATTCACAGCTTTGTTGTGGCTCTTATGTTGATGAAGCATTTTCTCATGGTTATGTTTATTTCCATTCACAAATCATTGTGGGTCTGTTGCTTCACTTCTGAAAGTCGTTCCATTTCTTAACAGCCTCTTTTCACCATCTCTTTTAGCATGTCCAATCCTTTACATCAGTCTTTCGGAAGGTTTAATTCCTCAATTCTTCAACTGATGGTATCAGACCTGTTTATGTTACTAGGCACAGCCAACAAATTATAACTTGTATGCACCGTTCCGCTTCATGCACATGTTTATTAGTAAGCTAGTAATGTTGTAAGAAGTTGCACTAGCCATTGCCTGATGTAGTGTACAAAAATTACAGTATAGTAATTCAAAAATATGTTATCTCAAAAGAAGGTTGTGCTTATGAACTTTTACTCTCTATTCAAGCTACAGCAGGTGGTTTTAGCTAGTTAAAGAAAACTTTAAAAATGTTCTTTTTTGGGTTATTTTAAGATATTGTAGAAGCTTTACAAATCAAAAGGTGTTGTTGCTAAACAACTGAACTAAATACTTCACAAGCCACTAGAGATTTTATTTCAGCATTTTCCAAAGTGTTTCCATTGAACAAAAAGATGTTACGCCTTTCTCTTTACTCACATTCTATTTTAATGTTATGAAAAGTAGCTTTCAAAAGTGTCAGTCACTGCTCCCCGTCCACAGTCTATATCCAAGAACATTTTTAGTTTTTCTTAGTGTTTAGGAAATAACTTTGTAGTTTAAGTATAGGCATGAGAAAACAAAGAAACTGGAGATAACAGAAGAGATTTAAAATTAATAAAAAAGTTGCAGTTGCTTAAAACTATTTTCAAGGTCACTGACCTATATGTTTAAGATCTTGAAAGAGAAAACATTGGCATGGTTTGAAGGCTCAGATGTGGTCTGAATAGTTCCCTGGTTACTACACCACACTGCAGACATGGTCAGTCAGAGGAGTGCAGTGCAGAGATTTCAGAGGTTACTGTGTCCTGGTTTTGACTGGGGTAGAGTTAATTTTCTTCCTAGTAGCTGGTCTAGTGCTGTGTTTCAGATTTAGTATGAAAATAATGTTGATAACACACTGACGTTTTAGTTGTTGCTAAGTAGTGCTTACGCTCGTCAAGGACTTTTCAGCTTCCCATGCTCTGCCAGGTGCACAAGAAGCTGGGAGGGAGCACAGCCAGGACAGCTGACCCAACTGGCCAACGGGGTATTCCATAGCATATGACGTCACGCTCAGTATATAAACTAGGAGGCGTGGTCTGGGAAGTAGCAATCACTGCGTGGGGACTGGCTGGGCATCGGTCGGTGGGTGGTGAGCAAATGCATTGTGCATCACTCATTTTGTATATTCTGTCATCGTTGTTATTATTGTTGTTGTTGTTTTGGGTTTTTTGGGTTTTTTTTTTTTTTACCTTCCTTTTCTGTTCTATTAAACTGTCTTTATCTCAGTCCACGACTTCTACTTTTTTTTTTCCAATTCTCTCCCCATCCCACTGGGGGCGGGGGGAGTGAGCAAGCAGCTGTGTGGTGTTTGGCTGCCTGCCGGGTTAAGCCACAACAAACTGCCTGGGTGTCAGTGAGCACATGAGACAGGGCGGGATTCCTGGCAGGGCTACAGCTGTACAGCGCTGTCTGAGTGCCGCTGTGCCCTGACTGCTGTAAAAGAGATTCTGTAAGCTAATACTGTTGCACAGAGGCCCAAATGGCAGAGTGGTATATTACTTTTATTCTTGTCAGCCTTTTTAAGGATTTTGCACTAAACAGATTGACAAGTATATGACAGAAAGGTTGACTGAGTAGTTTGCTTGGAGTGTAAATAAAACTGGAACAATCTTTAATTTTAAAAGTTTGTTTAATTGGAGCTGAGCTGTAAAAGAAGATGATGAGTAACATCTAAACTCTACTGAGAAATTCTGCTATCGTGGTCACCTTCTCCATAGACATTCTTTGACGTAAAGAAAAAATCCTCACCCTGAGGACAAACCAGCACTGGAGCAGGTTGCCCAAAGAGGTTGTGGAGTCTCCATCCTTGAGTTTTTCAAGTCTGGAACAACTCCTATGTTGAGCTTAGGGTTGGGACAGACAACTGCCTGAGGCCCCGTCCAACCTCAGTTGGTGTCCTCTTCTCTGATTGTAAACCCCATACGTTGACCACGCTACCTTTTCCAGTAGTGAACTATTCAGAAATAATAACACTGCTTAACTCTCAGTTAGCAGCTTTCCATGAATGAATCTCAAAGTATCTCTAAAAAGAGATACAGGTGATTTGGGAAATAACTGGGAGTGAGCTGAAGCGACTTGTTACCCAGATGGGCAGTTCTAGAGGTGGTGATAGCCAACACATCTCCCGCTTTCCAGTGCTGTTCCCTTTACACATTGCACACTTGCGTAACTGTAGAGATGCATGAGCTGGCTGAAGGCATGTTCCTGAGCCTCATGGCATCGTACTGGAGACCTAAGAGGAGAGCAGCTGCCAAAGCATGGTCCTGTGTCCATGTTCACACACACTGCTTCTCAGCAGGGCTAATTAGTTTGGAGGCAGCATCAAGCTGACACAGGCAGACTGGTTCTGGTTCTGGGGCTGGCTACCTTGGTCTGGGGTAACATGGGTCCACTGCACCATACTCAATTGTACGTCCTGGACTTGCCTGCTGCTTCTCCTTGAGAAGGGCAACGCAGTTTTGTCTTCATATCATACAGAGGTTATTAGAATTTTTTTTAATTATATTTTACAGAAAGTTTTCTGAGAAAACATGGAAACCTGATCAGTATTAAAAAGAAAATCTCCTGTCTGTCAGAGAAAGCATGGGAGCCAGGACTGGCTCCGAACCAGTCAGCTGAGAAGCTTAAACTGCATAAAGAAAACACAAAGTTAAGTCCCTCATGAAGTTCGTAAAACTAGATGAGCTGTAGCACCCTATCATGTTATTCTTAGTGCCTTCTAGGTATTTCAGGAGAGCGCACAGAAGGTACCCTGTGAGTGTTACAAAACCAAGTGCGTGCTCACAGCATGCGAGACTCTGTTAGGATGAGTTACGTTTGGCGCATGGTGCTTCTTAAAGGCTGGTTCGACCCTTCGTGTAAGTTATGTGCATTATTAGCAATAGAAATTGATCCCATGAAAGTAGCATAACATAAATAGATCAGTTCTGAAGACTCATTACCAGGATAAGCGAATATCATGTATTATGTTTTGTAATGTATTCTTTTATTTCATTTTTAAGTACCGCATAGCTGATTAATCAAAAAGCAGTAGCACTGTCCATTTTCCTCTTGTGTAAAATTTAATTTAATTCTTGTGAAGAATCTTTAAGAAATAACATCAGAAATTGCAGTAAATGTTAAAAGACATTGTACAGAAAAACCTCACAGACTTCCTAGTTAGTTAACTAGTCTTTCTTTAGATCTGAGTTTCCTCTCCTTGTGTTGTAAGACATATGACTAAACCAATTTGGTCTTTAATCCATAGAACATGCTGTCAACCTTGCCTGTCTGTTTTTGTGTCAGTGCTTACTTGACTATGACTACAGATGTGAAAAATTGAATAGTAATAAGTCTCTTGCTTATATTTGATATGCAATTTTTAGATGGTTTATGCTATTTCCATATATACATTTGCTGAGAACTAGTCTTTAAAATTACTTTTTACTTATCTTCATGACTCTAGACTTTGAAGTAATACTTCAATGACAGCTGAACTGAGACATTTTAACAGTTTCTGAATAGGGTCTGAACAGACCTCTCGGTATTCTGTACCATGCTAAAGAACTCCTTCCCTCTTGAAAGTTTTATCATGTAGGAGGCTATTAAAGTTATGAGTTTAGGCTGAGGCATGAATAAATCCTGAGTCTTACTGATGATGTCACTATAGTGGTCAATAAAATACATAGAAGCAAACGCTTTTCATGCTACTAAGATCAGCTAACCAAATCAGGATACACGAGCAATTAACTCTTTAATTAAGATGAATGGATGACATTAGCCCTCCTTAAACCCTGCTCGTCAGCATTTACAAATAGAAAAAGACGGATGTCTCCTTCCCAAGAAATCTAGCTTTTATTTTTCATTCTTTGACAGCATCTCATTCTTTCCACTTTGTAAACAAATTCACTGATGAACACTGCCAACCGCAGAGATTTAAACAGCCCTGTTCAGTCAGTGCTATTTCTCATTCCTCAGAGGTAATGTATATGTATTTAATTTATTTTCTAGGCAAGTTGCATTGAATCTATATTTCTAATTAAGAAAAATAAAGGGCTTTTGATGCCCAAATATATAAGATTATATGAATTCAATCAGCATGTTAGAGGCCACATAGTTAAGTACTATGAAACTTCTTGACTTTGACCTGGGTTGTTAGTTCTGACAAAGGTGTGTGTAAATTGAAGGAATAAATTTCTCTCTCAATTCTCTGTCCTTGCAAATCAGAATAATATGTCTGGAAGTAGATAAATTATCTCTCCCTACATTTAATATACATATTGCAGTATATTTTCAGAAACATTCAAATTTCCCAGTGATTGAGGTGTTATTGCACTTTTGTAATCCTACAAAATTGCAGGTTTCCCACTAACAAAGTAAATTATTGCTACCTTCGATTTTTAATGATACATGGTGCATATACAAATTCTGGAAAGGAGTAGTCTGTTTTCCTGCTACATGTATTCAAATAGCATATCCCACATGTTTAGGACACAGATTGGAATGAACGTAACTGTTGAAAACAGGAATTTAGTATTGTTTTCACTAATAATTCTACACGTGTGTAATGTTTCGGGTACAGCTTTTATCTGTATTGATGCTACTGTTGGTAATTTTTGTGAAGCGGAATTTTGCGAGGCAATATTAGGAGATTGCTTTCTACTTCTGTAACAAGTCCTTTGTTTGGAGTCAGAAATGCTGAACATTTATTTAAACCCAGCCTCTCTGAAGAATGGAAGGTCTGTATGATCTTTCCTCCTATAGTTGCACCACCAACTGGAAGAAAAAAAAGTTCACTGCATCTATTATGTTTCTGGTACAGCAGTATAGCGTTGCAGCAAAGAAACAGAAAAGTTCTTTGAACATAGACAGATTTTTGCATAGTCATTGCTTTAACAGCAGTTAAGAATAATGACATTTTCAGCTTTCATGTATACTTACCCACACATTAAAAGTAGTTGTCCAAACGTTTTCCTGAAATATGTTAGCTCTGTCCTGACCTAACACATCTATATCCTGCTGCAGATGTCAGGTACATGAAATTATTCAGATAATTTTCTCGTCCCTATTGTGCGATGTTCTGTTAACCACAAGCCCCATCCACAAGATGATTCTTATGACATGCTTTGCCAAGACTATTTTGGTTTCTTTTTATTAAAAAAAAAATTTAAAAAGTAGTTTGAGAAGGTGGAGACATGTATATATAGGAAGGAAGTGGGAAGTAGAAGAATTAAGACCATAGCTAAGATTAAATATATGATTACACAACATGTGTCTATACCAGGATGTGGAGAAGTTGACAGGAGTCAATGTCCCAGTGGCTTTTTACCAGAGGTGTAACAGAGGGTCTTTCCATTCAGGAAGTCCTTAATGGTTCAGATGCATCCAGAGAACTGGCTTTAACTTTGCTTAGCTAGGTCCAGTGAAGGAGAATTGAAATTTTGCCCCAATTTAAATAGCAGAAACAGAATGGCATGGTAGCAGAAGAGTATTCTTGAATCCGTTTTCTAGGTTCAAAAGCTATGGAGCCTTTTATGAAATCATGTGGCTTTTTGATCTCTGGGACATGGTTACATGTAGTGAAGCTAGGTGGAACTTGGAGGGAGGATATGGCAAGGTGAGCCATGGTGTCACGTGTAAACAGAAGTTCCCGTCTCTTTCAGGGTTATGATTTCCCCAGCAGTCTCCCCTGCCGCGCAGTCTCTGACCTGAGGGCAGAGATCCCTCTTTTCCTGCATAGGCAAGTTCTGGCACTGGTGTTTTTCCTGCTGTGTGGCTGCTGCCATGCAAGGCTGGAACGTGGGGACATAATCCCTACAAGCTATTGTTGTCATGCTGTACTCATGGCAGAAGGCCTGGTGGTACCTCTGATATATATGACGTTGTTACTTGCAATACCCGGAGCCTGAGGCAGCCACCCAGCGTGTTATCCAGCGGTGTGGTCTTCAGTAAGACGTTCTCATATACGATCAAAACATCCTCACTTAGCAGTTTGTAGCTCTGTTCTCTTAAAGAAGAAGGTGCAAAAGCTTCCCTACCCAGGGAAAACTGTTACAGAGAATGGAGGTGAAATGGTGAGATCAGCTGAGGAGCTAGATGATGACAGGGAAATAGCCATCTGTGTTTCAAACAGATTTTTTGGCTTCCTGACAGAAAATTGAAATAATATTTGAACTGCCCCACAATTGCCTTACCCGCAAGTCCAGTCAAGTAAGATATTCTTTCAAAAGCTTCAGATGATACAAATCTACATGTACAGAAGATACAGGGATGTAATTATAAAGGGCACAAGCCCAAACAACACAGATTTTATAAGTGAACTCTTGCAGTTATTAAAATGTTTTGGCTTCATAACAGAATACAAATCTGCAATTTTGCCAAAACCTAGATGCAAGGCCTCTGCAGAGATGACGCTGTCACTTGTTACAACTTTGGGAGCAGTCTGGCGTACGGGGCGCTGCCTGCCTGGCGCCCAGCGGACGTGGCCAGAGCTGCCCAGGTGTGGCTCCGTTTGCAGTGGCAGGGGGTGGTGGGGAGGGGCGCCTGGGGGGCTCTGGTCACCGTACCCGCTTCGCTGGGTTTCCTTCTGTTGTGCCATTGCAATACAGACTAGAAATTTCTAGCAAGGTTTTTAAAACGAGGAATGAAAACAATGTTTTAAGAGTATTAGTCACACAGGTACCGAAGAAAGAACATAACAAAGGAGTCAGACACGAGGCGGTTTGAAAGCATACAGCGATGCTGCAATCAGCAAGGCTGCTATGTGTAGTAAATCAGCACATGCTGCTCTTCCATGTTGCTCCGGCCGGTGCTGCTGCTCGAACCCAAGCAAGCTGGCTTAAAGTTTAGCTTCACATCCGTGTTACACTGCCGCCTACCCTCTGATGCACCCTGAGAGCTTGAGCCAAGTCCCGCAGGCTTCAGTGCGAGTTGGGTCACTGGCTGCACAGGTATGGGAAAACATCTGAAAGCGCCTGCAGCGGAGAGGTGAGGGGGCGAGGGACAGGGACTGCACGGGCCCCATCGCCACTGGCGCTGCGCGGGCATCAGCCTGCACAGCTGCGCTGCTGGCGGCCGAGCGGCGCCTTCTCAAGCGCGAGGCGGGAGCGGCCGGGAGCCTCGCGCCTGCTCCTCAGCCCAGCGGGGCACGGTGAATTCCTGCGCTCGCCTCCGCTCCCGCCGAGAGGGGCCGTTTCCATTTCCATGGTAACGGGCCCTAACAGGACCATCGGCTCCCGGGAAAGCTTCTTACCCACTGCACAGGATGGTTAATGGCAAGGCTTTTACTTCAGTCATTGTTTCTGGTGTAGATGTAACTTTACAACGTGTCGGTATGACAGCTTTTGATACTTCTAATGCTTATTTATCATTAAACTTTCCATCAAATTCCTGTGTGTTGATTACAATTGTAGTCATTTTGGTTCTAGAAGGCTTGAGAGGATTGCACTGGGATGTGAGGATGCTTTTAACCTCCAAGTCAGCCTTCTAGGGTGCCTCTTAACCTTCAAGTTGCTTGTATGTTCGCAGGGGTTGTCCTTATAGGTTGGTACATGTTCAGTTCTGCTGAAATGATAGGCTGACCGCTTGCCACGGAGCTGTGGTTATCTGCATGGATATATTAGCTTTGCTAGTGATAGCTCAGATATAAATAACGGTGAAGTCACAGCAGCACCGGCTGGTGCAGAGCACAGGCTGGCTCCCCAGCGTGCAGCGAGGAGCCCGGCTGTGCTGGCACAGCCTGCACTGCCGCCTGGTTAGGGAGACTGCTGCCAGCTCCGGGTGCTCCGCTTGTGCCGCCCACTTGCAGCATGAACACGGACAAAGGACCGATTTGGTAAAATAATTCTCTGTAGTTGCAACTTTGCTTTGAATATTAAGTGCCAGTTACTGCTTCTGATAAGGACCGTGCCCTCAAGATTAGTTTGAAACGTTAGGCCTCTATATCCATATAGGCAGGTACATAAAGTGATCAGATTGCTAACTTCTAGGGGTCAGGCCTAGAATGAGGTGTCTAAATAAGAATTTAATTCTTTGCTATCTCAATTTGAAGTCATTCTGCTCCTTAAAGTCTTAGTAGGAAAACCATTGGAAATTTTATACGGAAACGTTCTTTAACAGAATATCATTGCTGACAATTAAAGACGGAGATGGGGCTGTCACGCCCAAGCAACTTAGGTAGTAAAACCTGTTCAGAAATGAATGTAACTTATGCATCTGTATCTTAAACAATTTTTGACAATTCCATTGCATTTTAAAACAGGAATTAAAATTATTTTCATGTATACCTAAACATATGTTGATATTTAGAGATGTAGATACAAAATTATTTTCAAATACGTATCTCTCTCTCTCTCTGTTATGGGGGAAAGAAACTGAACTCTTCAAATTTTGCATCCAGCTGGTTGGGAAATTAGTGTTTATGAAAAGGCAGTGCGCACCGCTTATATATTTGTAAAAAAGTAAAGTAGTGCTATTTAAAAAGATAAGAGGACATTAAGATGGAAGACGTGAAATAAATAAAAAGTCCATAGTGGAAACGGAGAATAATCAGAAAGAAAGTTGATTGCTTCATTTTACAACTGACAGTTCAGTGAAGTTTCTGTTTTAATATTATGTGCAAGCGAAGCTGCCAGGTTTTATTTATCATCTGATATAACTCTAGCTCTAGTCCAGGATACTGGAAAACCTCTCTTGTAGAGTTTTACCTCTTTAACCTCAAATGAAAACTGGCATTCCATCTGGATAGTGTCCAATGTGTCACATTTTGGTAGTCATCAACCAGCTCGCCTTATAAATCAAGAGCACTGATTAAATAATCAAGATTTTTGAAATGCCTTGAGGGAGCTGTACGTTTTTTGCATCAGTGATTAGTATTCAGTAGTAATACTGAAATCTATTTGAGCTGCAGATATAAAACTGCATTTTGCATACTAGGCATAATCAGAAAGATTATATTCCGAAAGTGTGCTTCCCCTAAGACAGCAGAAGGTTATGACTTTTGCCATGGCTCCATTGTTAGTTTAAGTGAGCTTTGTCCTTGCTGTTGTACAGCCCTTCATTCACCAGAATAAAATCTTTTCTGCAGCTGTGTAGTGGGAAAATGAAAACTCTAGGTAATAACTTTCATAGGGCAGCTGGTTAAATAAAACTCTAGCCCTGAATAGAAAGCAATTTTAATTAAAGATCTTTTCAGTTATTAAAATTTAGCTTATATTGTATCTTTCTTTTGTTGTTACAAGTAAGCATTTTGTCATTTAAATCATTCCCCCAAAACACTTATTACTGGCAACAAGAGGGACTGCAGTTTACAAAAGAGACAATAGTTACTGGTTGCAAGAGAGACTGGTTAAGAAATAAGTTATTGTTCACAACAAAAAATAGAACCTAAGCCCTAAATCCAGTAATGAGCTTAAAAGAAGTGTAGGAATATAAATCGAAAAACGCTTTCCTGAAAACCCGTGCTCAGATTGTGCAAAACTTTGCAGGTTGTGTCAGTTGTTTTTACCCCCTCCTCCTTTTAATGTGTCGGTTCTGCATCTCTGGATACCCACTCGGATCTGAGTGACGAGAGCAAACGCTGCACAAAATGTAGCCGTGACCGAGTGCTAAGCTGCCCAGAGCCGTGAGTTCAGGTGTATTTCCCACAGTCCTGCTGCTGCCAGCTACCGAGATTTCCTGGGCAACACTGAGCACTGGGAGACTCTCCCTCCTTGCAGACTCACCTTCCCAGCTCCCAGACTGACCAGTTTTAGCTAAATGAAAGTGTATCGTGTTACCCTTTAGATAGGCTGGAGAGGATGTCTGAAGAGCACTACATTTTCCCAAGTTTGAGACCACCGCTTTTGTTAGGATAGCATGCCCTGATGTTAAGCAATTATATTTAAATTACCCTTACCTCAAAAATTTAAAAAGTAAAAAAAATCCTTGCAACTGTCAAAAGAATGTTTGAGCCTTGATGTGGAGCCTGGCCATATATCGATCCATATATTTCCTATAACCTTGCAGTGTAATGTGTAATCATACTTAATACAGTCTGCATAAGTGGGCTTAATGCGTGCTCATCACTGGCCTGGAGGTGATTAGAGATGATGATGTATAATCATTTGGAAGGGGGAAAAGAATGATGATTTGGGTTGATCTGTCCCGCTTCCTAGCCTGTCCTTGATGGATGCTCTGACAGCCTTCCGTATTCATTCATAGCGCACTGGAAGGCAACGGTATTAGTACCAATGCTCGTCCTGCCTACCAGCAAACCTCCAGACCTGAAAAAAGGTGGTTTTTTGTCTCACTGTATCAGTTACCCTTAGAAAGATAATAACTTCTCCTTTAAACTTTGCTTGTACCCTTAGATTATCATGACTACAACAATACCATTGCTTTACCTGCTATAAAAGAGGGCTCTCTCCCCAGAAATGGAGAGCCTGAGTTCACGGTCTTTTTTGATGGAGAGTGTCGTTTTTCTCACACTCCAGCTGAAATTCTGCTACAATGCAGAAGGGAATTCGAGCCTTATTCCGCTGGTGAGAAAGGGCACAAGAAGTAGCATGGACTCCAGCGCAGGAAGCCCTTCCTTTCAGCATTCATATCTCTGTACCGGTTTTGTATTTTATGTTAAATGGTTACTGGATGAAAATGCATTACGTGAGGGTAGGGTTCTCTATAGCAAAGAAAATGGGGCAGAATCTGGCATGACATCATTCTCATGCGTGCAGCTAGATTTTTGCATATCCAAAACAGGCTCGGTGGGAGTGGTCTTTGGCCGATGCTATCACCTCAACTGCATGCAGCAGTTGTCTGGGAGAGTGCTAGCTGACTTAGGCCAAAAGCACACGGAGGATCATGCTAAACACGCTCATGCCTGTGCCTGGCCCAAGTGTAACCTCTACGCTCCTGTCTAGTGAAATCCTTACAAATTAGGCGTGTGAGTACTTTACTGAATCTAGCCTTAAGGCAGAAAGCACTATTGCGCACACTTCTGTAGATGTGAGACTAAATGAAAGCGTGGGAAATATTTTCAGATTCCTGATGAAAGAAACTGCGTAACTGAAAGGTGTTCCTGCTGCATTATTTTGATAGGTATAAATACATAAAAACATTGATATAGACTCACACAAAATACTGGCTAAAACCAGAAAAAGGCTTAAGAGAAAAGTGTAGCTGTTAGTAGCCCGCTCTTCTCCTTGTCCCATGCTAGGGGTGGCATTGCTTAATAATCCCAGTTGTGGTAAAAATTGTATAGTCATTAAGATCCAGTATCTGCAGTCCTTAAGCAGAACTTGACATTAAGTGGAAAAAAAAAAAAAGGATTAGGATGTAAATGTAGATATTCTGTAATTTTAAGCACATACTATTTTTTTTCTAGGTCAGGTTTATAGCTAATTCCACTGACATTTAATGTGCTAGAGTATGTGGAATGTGATCTCTGCATGTTCCACCAGAATGCTTCTTCATTTCATACAGTAAATTGGAGATTAAAGATGTTTGACCCTATCATACTGTACTAGTTTTGGTGTTTGACGAATATACTGTTCTTCAATTGCTGTGTTAGTCAGTTATCTGTTATTGATGCAGGCTTTGCTTGTCTTACTTTTAAAGACAGCTACATTTTTACCCCCCCATTTCTCCCTGACTTTTAATAATAAATAGGATACCTTGTGAGAAGTTCAGCTGCTTACTTTTTAAATTCACTATTACTCAGCACTGGTAACTTCTAAGCTACTGCAATTATCAATTTCCTGTTAATCCGTACAGTATCTTCTAGTATAGCTAAAACTTTCTCATCTTTATTTTCATGAAAATACTACTATAAAATAATTTGTCATTGACCCTGGTTTCATAGTATTGCAAGTCCCTTTCCTTTAGTTGTTTTCATCCTGATTCCTACTGTTGGCGTCAAGCAAAAATTTGGGACCATTAGCTCTCGAGGTAGGTATTTTTTTTCAATATTTTTGGGGCAGACCTCTACAGACATGTCATTTAGCTACTCTGCAATGCCACTTTTCTACATAGCGGTTCCTTTCAGTTCCTCTTGGTCCAGTAGATCCACTGTCTCCCTTACCGGCTTGCTGCTTGGTAGCCTGGGAGCATTTTTTACTAGTTGTTTTATGGCTGTGACTAATTGCTTTTCAAGTGTTGCCCCAGGCCTCCAAATTTCAGTCTTCTATTTCACCTGAAATATAAGCACTTCTCGTTGGCTTTATTTGAGTCTCTTTATTAAAGACTAAATTTTTGCTTTGTCTTAAACTGTGATATTTTCATTCTTTAGATTTAATAGCTGGAGTTACGTCTTGGCATATATATAGAGGTAGAGCACATGGGCAGAGAGGATTCTTAACAGAAGAAAGAGAGAAAGACAGTTTTGTAGTTTGGTAGACAAAAATCAACTTCAGAAATTTAAGGGCTCATTGGCCAGGGTACAGTACATTATTAGCTGATCTTTTCAGGAAAATTCCCTGCTGAGGTTTGTGAATGTTTTGGTGGGAGTGAGTGGGGAGTGCTGAACAGAGCCCATTGATGTGGGTATTTTAATCCGTGTGCCTCTTAGCTTAATACAGAACATTAAATTACTTTGCTGAATAATTAGGCATTTGTCAAGGAAAATAGATACTTATTAATGGATTATTTTCCATGTTTCATCCTCTCCACAGCAAACATGCTTACTATTCTGTTATTCAGAGAATGCAAAAAGTTCTCTGTACTCATCTACTCAGTTATGAACCTGAAATCTCATTCCCTTCATTTAGTGATGTTCCTATGTAGAAACTTCTGACTCCACTTTTCTTAATTTTTTCAAACTATAAGTTCTCATAATTCTTTTACATCATGCTTTAGTTTATGTATTATTGTGAATAAATGTTTCCCAGACTTGATCCTTGCAGTATCTGGAGCACTGTGCCCAGTTCTGGGCTCCCCAGTATAAAAGAGATCTGGAGCTACTGGAGAGAGTCCAGCATCTCACATATGAGGAAAGGCTGAGAGAGCTGGGACTGTTCAGCCTATTCAGCCTCGAGAAGAGAATGCCTGGGGGGAGAATCTCATCAACGTGTACGAATCCCTGAAAGGAGGGTGTAAAGGAGAAGCAGCCAGGCTGTTTTCAGTGGCGCCCAGTGCCAGGACCAGAGGCCATGGGCACAAACTGAAACACACGAGGCTCTGTCAGAACATCAGGAAACGCTTTACTGTGAGCGTGACTGAGCACTGGAGCAGGTTGCCCAGAGAGGTTGTGGAGTCTCTATCCTTGGAGATATTCAAAAGCTGTCTGGGCATGGTCCTGGGCAACCAGCTCGAGGTGCCTTGCTTGAGGAGGGGGATTGGACAAGATGACCTCCAGAGGTCCCTGCCAACCTCAGCCATTCTGTGATTCTGTGTGATTGTGTATGATGATGGTCAAACTCACCAGACACCAGACAAATGTAATAAAAAAAGCTGATGCCACCTTTACGTGGATGTGCATGACTATATTGAGTACCTGCAATTCACAGTAAAATATGGCCACCCTGCAGCAGTTAATTTAATAAAATACCAGTTGCTAAAATATCATTTTCTAAAATGAACATAAGAGATGTGGTGTATTGTAACTAAAAGCACATGAAAGCCTTTCACAATGATATCATAAATATTTCTTGTTACAGGAAAACCACTATTTTTTTGCTGATACTAGCGATAGCAGAAGCAGGAGGCAGTAATAAGTAGGATTTGAAAGAGTTGAAAAGGAAAACAACAAAAATAACTGGTCTGAGGTTTTTGGGTGTTCTACCTATTGGTATTACATGTAAAGAATTATCTAAGAAATAATATATTCAGCAAATGACATAAGTAATTGAATTATACAAGGATAAAGTGCAGAGTTTCATCAAGGGTTGAACTCCATGCCCACTGAATGCAATAGCCAGACTCTCATGGGCTTTAGATCAAACCTCAGATAAAACAGTTTGATTAGTGCTGTTTGACCAGTATAACAGCAAGTCTGTGTCAACTTAGTCTCATGCTCTGTTTTTAGCATATTCAAACTGATTATAGCGTAATGACCAGCATGCTGTATGCCTTCAGTCTAACAAACTCAGTGTATGCCAATTTTAATTAATGAAAAAGCCCTCTTGCACTTATTTTAAATATTGATGGATGTTTGGATCTCCTTTTTTAGTTCATGCAATACTAATTTTTATCACCTTGCAAACTAATGTTCTCCATGATAACCTGACAAGGTAATTGTAAATGTGATGTACCAGGAAGTTTCTTGTCATAAATGTAGCTGCTCAGGACACGTACAATTCCCAGCCATTCAATCCCCTGCCAGAACTAGGAGAAAATTCTGCAGGTTATACCCAGAGCATACTGACCCCACATCTGTAACTGACACTCGTAACGGGGATAAAAAGCCCCCAACAATTGATAATGTTTATCAAAAGATTGCAGTGATAGAAGACTAAACTTTATCAGTGTGCTCCAGACTGGCCAGTCGCTTCTCTGGCAACACTGCCATAAAGTGGTCTAACATGTTTCTCTCTCTGAGAATCCTTCCAGTAGTAAGATACCATACTGTTTTGTGCATTTATGCTCACGTAGCTGCCTTGTTTCTCCACATAGAGAGGAGGATATCTCACCTCCCTCTCAGAACAACTGCACTGCAGCTGGCCAGCACTGCTCTAGCTGAACAATTCTGGTAAGTATTTATAATAAGCTATTGCAGCTGCTCCAACTCATTCTTTGCTTTTGTATATCAGATTTTGCATTTAGTATTTTCTTTTATGATTTCATCTGTTATAGTAGCTAGATTCTTCACAGATTCACTCCAAATAGTAACAACAAATTATACTACCATTAACAGAATTGTATTATGTTTCTACTAATAATGGAATATTTTTCCACAATTTAGGCTACATGAAGTGGAATAAGCAGATATTCTGCTATTCCTTGGTGGCCTTGTTTCTTCTCTATAGGAGGCAGCAAGTCTCTCATTTCAGCATGCTGTCCTCAAAGTTCATGCCATTTGGAGGCTAAGCTGTGGATGACAAACTGCAAAGCTGACAGGAAAACATGCAAGGTTGATATATAAAACAAGCTACACTGCTCGTGCTTTGACTGTCATCACTGCTTTCAGGAAAATAAATAATACTGCCTCAGTCTGCAATGCTCCTAAAGAGTTTCTTCAGCTTACATGGGGAATACTGCAAATTTCTTTTGCATAAATTTGGAATCTAAGAACTGCAGTTTTCTATAACAAATTCAGAAAAAGAAGTATTTTTTTTTCCCAAACAAATTCATAAAAGAAAAAAGCTTGTATAACTTGTTCCCAAATTGAACAACGCTAACAGAAAAGTGATGGTCCCTTTCATGAAATGTGAAAAATACTGTAGATATTTCTCTGGCTTAACAACCAAATGCAAACATTCTCTATTCACCACTAGCTCTGCAAATTTTGCTGCAAGCACCAACAGCTTTACACCAAGGAGACCCAAAGGAATTTTCCATCAAAGTAGAAGTGTGCACCACATGAGCAGGTGAAAATGTGATGGAGAAAGGTGTAATGTCTCTGTGTTTGCTATAAGCTTAACCCATGCCAGCCTTCATCTAATATATAATATTTTGTTTTATTTCCACATTCCTGTGGATTTAGTAGATGAACATTATTCTTGTGAGAAATTTATTATTTGGCATTCATGTACATAATGATATGCTAATATATCCTTAAAAAAAATCAGAATTCATCTTGTCTGTTAACGTGCTGCAAAATGTACATGTAATAGAAAGGAATATTTAAAACGTCTTTATTTCATTATCTCATTTGTTATGTTGTAGGTTGGCAACTAATTAGTATAGATATTTGAAGTTACAGATCGAGAGAAACTAAATTACTGTGCTATAATATAATTAATCATAGAAAACTTTTGTTCAGCAGCTAATCTTCTATTAGCTACTTCTTCGCTTGTTGTTGATACTCATAACTTTGATTAAGATTTTTGGTGCTTTATTTAACATCATAGCTTGTTAATATGAGATTCAGTGAAGTATCTACTGCCTCTGGAATAACATTCCCAGAAAGATTTGGAATTCTCCTGGTGCTAGACTTCAACAAGAAGTAGCATATATAAACCAAGGGTCAATGTATGCTAGCAGTCCATTGGAGAAGAATGCCTCAGGGTATTGGACATTCTTTCCATTTATGCCTTTCCCTCTAGTTGTCCTCCTAGGCTTTTGGATGTTCAGACTACCAAGTATACAGCCACAGCTCAAAGTGGTGGAAGAAAGTAGTAATCCAAACCAAGACCAAGATTCTTGCTAGCCCCTTTAGAAACCTCTAGCAGAGATACTGCAAGGGCAGAACTCAGTGGCATTTTGTGAGTATCCTTGAACTGTTCACATATACATGAGAGAGTGGGATAGGGTCTGCATACTGTATCTGATTCAGTATGATTTAAATACCTTGTCTTATTTACTCCTAGAGTCGGTATGCTGTTCAGCACTATTTTCTATCCTTTCATTTACCTAGACAAATTATCTCTGAGAAGCAGAAATATCTGGTAAGATTTCAGAAGTTAAAATTATCCCATAATAAAGTTCAGTAGCATTATCCTGTTGTTATGATTTTCTTTCCAGGTGAAAAAGTGACAGGATACATAGGTCTGTGTTATTTCACAGGCATAACCTATCCTTGAAAAAAATATAAAGCCACTTTCAAGAAGCACTTGCACACTTTAGTGTGTGCCCGTATTCTGGCTCAGATAATTTCAAGAGTCTTGCTTTTGATAACAACAGGAATGCAGGAAGCTCTAAGAAACTTTGAATTTACAGTCACTGCTTCCCAGAGTCTTCCCTACTGCAGCCCCTCTACCGCAAAGAGATCATGTGGTTTCCTCCTCATTAACGGTTACAGGTTGGGTTGGTCAGTTTTTCCTTTACACAGTCTCCAACATGACTGCAGGTTTATCACACATCTGTACTCAGGTCTGTATTTCTAAAATGTTCTTAAGGAAGATCTGCTTATAAATTCCTTTGGAAATATGTGGCAAGCATACTCGGGGAGCTATAGACTGTCGTGGTGTGGAAGAAGGGATAATATCTTTTATTAGGCCAACTAGCATTGTTAGCTTTTGGTGGTTCAGGATCTGAAAGAAAGACTTGTATGTCCACAAGCTTGACAACTTTTTCAAATAATGTTTACTGATCTAATTGAAAATCCTATTTCAGAAACAGGCCTTACCTTGCTGTTTTCATTGCCAATATAATTATAAAGAGGTATTAAATTATGAAATCAAACATGTAAATGCTTAAACTGTATGCCAACTATACAGGATGACAAGCTATTGACCAGTCATTTGGGAAACGCTGTTTAGTCCATTTACTAAATGTTGGAATATTTAAAAAGTGAATTGTTTTTACTGTAGCATGGCATTACTCAGAATACACCATCAGAAAATAACTAGTTTTAAAATAGTACCTTTTGTTGGGGTAACATATTGGTAAACATTTTAAAATTCCTAGTTTTTATTTGATTTCACTGTGTGTATGAGTCTTTTTGTGTAATTTGACACAAGTGTAACCTATATTCATACGCTAACCATGTATTTATGTTAGGTAGTTATTTGCAATTCATGCTTTAGAGGCCATTTATATAGTTTTACTTATCATGTCAGCCAGCTCTGACATTATCACATGACTTCAATTTGTTATATGCTTTAAATAATGAATAGCAAATAGGCAAGAACTAAGCAAAGCAAACAGCGTTTTAAGAATAACAAACCATAAACTGATACAGTAGTAGTAACATATGTACAGCAAACGCTTTCTTTTAATCAAAATCCACTTTATGGGATGTTTGGAAATAGGAGGAAAGAAAAGTTATTGGACAGATTGCTAAAAGAATATTTACGGCTCAAATAATTATATTAATACCATTAAATGTGGAAATCTGTTATAGGAGATAAAAAATATTTAGAAAGTAAAAATAGTTTTCCTTATTTTATTTTAGTAAGTGGATTATATGTTTTCTGGTATATATCTGAAGGGTTTTTTTTTCCCCAAATATCATTCTATTCGGATTAATTATAGGAAAAAGTAGGAAATGTCATATGAGTAACAGTTGTGTACTGGTGAACAGCTTTAGGTATCTTTCAGGATTTTATTTTGAAAATTGGATAATGAGGAAAAGCTGTTAAAACTCAACACCCAAAATATTTGTAAGAGCAGAAGGATATACATAATATAAATGCAAGATTTTCCCTTCTACATATTCTGATGGATTTTTAATTGCATTTTGTTCTTATCCAAACTTAAGATTTGATATTAGAAGTTTAAGTGACACAGATTTCTTTAGACACCAGTTTTGTATATGTACATATAAAATGAAATGCGCAAACGTAGAACACTAGGCTCTACTAGACTATAATACTCTATGATTAGTGCTCTACGGTATATAGTCATTTACTACTTTTCTTATTTTCTTAATGATGCTTGAAAACAAAAAGCCAGCTGCATCATTTTATGAAGTACAAAATAAATGTCCATTTTACAGAATCAGGAGTCAGAATCAGAAATGTGTGAGCTCTGAATTGTGGTCACACTGTATTACACTGCTTGATTTCTTTGTAAAAATTTATTTGATTTGCATGGAGATCATCTGTAAATTGTTATGAGTCAACACATTCATGGACTTTTTCTTATCAAAATTCCCGGTGATATCACCAATCCATCTCTAGCAAGAGCTATGACGTGAATGTTAACACATAGAGAAATGCCAGTACTTGGTGCAAGTCTCCAGAAAAAACAGGTTTTGGAGGTTACAGTGACAGCATCGGGGACTTTTCTGTTCCAGCTCTCTTTGTTGCTAGAGAAGCTGCACTGGTAATAACAACGGTGGGAAACAGTGAACAAAAAAAGTCACTTTATGCTTTCCCTTTAGGAAATTAATATGCCTGTTCTCCACTTTAGGCCTTGATCTCACCATGAAATTAAAAACATGCAAGTCATAATTCTACTTAAACACATTTTTGCTGACATAATTCATGGACAAATACTGTGAATAATCATGCACAGGTATTATTACTGTGTATGGTCTCTTATAAATAAATCCATAGTAGTACATGAATTACAGACTTCCAGCAGGAGTAGGGTTTCACAGAATCACAGACTTTAAGGCCAAAGGGGATCATTAGATTGTGTAACCTGACCTTCTCTGTGGCATATCATATCATTTCATCCATTTACTCTGTATGGAGTCCAATAACTTATGTTTGACTAACACATCTCTTCTATATTTGCCTTTATATTAAGTTTCTTGGCCAAAAATCCATTACCATTTTTGTCAGGTCTACCATCACCTAAAAGAACTTTTGAGGATTTCTTTTACTATATTAGAAACCTGTCACTGGGAACGTGGTGCTAAGTTCCTTTAAATGGCAGTGATTATCCTAGAGTCTACAGTTTTGCATGATCGGTAGTGTTTATGTTGGGCTTTGGGATTCTTTTGAGTAAAATATGCATCAAAAATATACTACTGCCTGCCCTGTTTTCTTATTTATAGTTTTTTTTGTTAGGAAGTTTTAACAATTTTTTAAGAAACTGGTTATGTTAGTAAAAAACCAATGTTTCTGCCATCTTCAAGAGAAAAGATTACATACTAAAAATGCATTCTAACACCATCCAGACCCTTCCTCTCAATCTTTTTTTATCCTATATAATTCATAACAACATCTGATATGTTCCTGCTAGCATTGTAGCACAGATGATTAGAGAAGGATTTTTAAACAGGAAAGGGAGATTTGGGAAAACATATATTTGAACTGTGTGGTTGTTGCTCCCAAGGTGGACATTGCCAGCATTCTTCAGCCTCCCAGATGTAAATTGGCACACTGACATAACGGTATTGCATTTAAATCATCCATCTCCTCTAGGCTGTTAGAGATTTGCATTCCCAGAATTTAATGTCTGTTTGTAGTCAACTATTTTTTGAAGAGATGTTTAAAGATGTGGCTTTACTTTGCATCACGGATTATTCTTCATGTTTTTTTCAGGGGAATTTTTAGGTTAAACAAAAATTATTTCGGATCATCAATATATAAAACTACTTCAAAGTATTTCTGTAAATTTGATTCCTGTAACATGTTCCTTAAGGTATTCCTTATCTTCCTTGTAAAAAACAATTAAACAAAACCCCAAACACATAAACAAAAAACTCCCTCAAATTAAAAAATAAAGTGAAGAGCAGATATTCGTCTTGCAGAGCTCCTTGTAACTGAATAGAGGAGGCTTTTTTCTTGCTGGCTGTCTTACAGCTCTAAGAGGACTCCCTGTAAAGGTAACGAAGACTCAAAAATTCAGTCAGATCATTTAAATTAGGAACCTTATTCTCTTCCTCACAATATAGCTTATGTTTCTATAGATACTTAAGTGTCAAGTCCGATGGCGTGAATACCTGTGTGCTGGCTGTGGTCCTGAATGCATTCTGACGGTACCCAGGCCCGGTTGTACAAAATACACTGAAAGCACAAAATGAAGTCCGTGAACTGGCTCTTTTACTAAATTCTTTATACCCTGATTCAACAGTTGTATGATATTTTCAACAGGAATAAGAAAAACAACAGTAACTTCATGCACAGACTGGAAGGTTTTATCTTCATAGATTAGCATATAAGGGTTTAAGCATCTTGTAAAATTAATTGGAGGGGAGCTAACAGTTCCTGAACACTTCTCATGCCTGCCATTACTTCTGAGATTTTGTTTTGTTACTTATTTAAAGGTGATCATATCTTTTTGGCAAACTTAGTGCTTTCAGCTATTTTTAATAAATTCACAGTACAAAGTATCCAAAGTACAGAGATTTTATAATGAGCAGCAAAAATGAGAGATATTTTATTAGGCTGTGTAACTACTACTTGCCAGATACTTTTAATTGGTGAAATAACAAATTGCTGTTTTATCTCTTTAAGCTTTTGACCTAATAACTGCACTGTTTTTTGTGAAACATCTCCTTTGGATGTAGCTAGCAGCTTTCTAGTACTTTCGTTCACAAACATATAAATTATTCTCTGGTATTACTTATTAGTTAATATACTTTTCTAACAGTGTACTTATGATTCTCTAGTAACAGGCTACTGTTCTCTCACAGCTTTTTGTGTGACTTTTCAAAGGAAAAGATCCTTGTCAACCCACTCCTAAGCACCACTTCACACACAAACACTTGCGTTGTCCGTATTACGAATTGCAGAGCAGCGTTGGTCCTGTCCATCCCCTCCCCTTCCCTTCCCTTCCCTCCTTGCAGCCCAGTCTTTGCCATATGCAAACAAACAATTCGGTTAAAAAAAAAAAAAACAACTCTGGAACATATCTCAATGTATTAATACTACTTGTTATGTAATATCATCTTACCACACAGTGATGTCATTTTCATACAGATTTCTTTTTTGATGTTATACACCCCATCCAGGATGCAAGGTTTAACATTCATTCTCTTTTGCTATATAATTGAAGAGCATATAAATATATATATATAATCTAATATCCCTGAGGGCAGTTGTCTCCAATAATCTGAGAAACTCAACTGTTGATACTCTTTAGCTTTTTTTTTGTTAAATTAAATGTATCACAATGAAGTCAGAGACCTGCTGAGTTACTTCGTCAAATTATTTCCCCCTCCTCAGACTGTTCCAATATTTAAACAGAATTCTGTATATTTTCTTGCTTTTAAATGAGACCATTGTTATTTATAACCAATTTAATATGAAAAACTGTCCTCTTAAATTGATTCTAATATAAAAAGGCATCTCTTTTCTTTGACCAAAATAGAAATTATCCTATGAATCATATTCAATTGTTATGTTTCTCCACTTTGAAACAAGTTAGCCCGTATAGAAAACTAGGCTTCATAGAAGTGGCTTTACACAGATTTTCCTGACGGGGAAAACCCATACCTGTGCAGTCAGAAAAGATTTTGATAGACCCAGGAAGAATGGATTTTTATCTGTAAAAGAGGACCAGAAACCTTAAAAAAAAAAAATCCTTTAAGATATTATTTTAGTTAAGCAAAAGATTTTTCTCTCTTTATATAGGCAATTTATACAATGGCTGCTGAAGTTCTGTGGACAAAGGGATTATAAACAAAGTTCAGGTGTCCTACCACTAAAGCACTGTCATCTGGTTTGTCGTCAAGTGTTGCAGACCAATTTAATTTAAATTATTTATTAATTAATATATTTACCAGTACTTTGAGAGCGTCGTAGGATTTCCTTGTAGAAGTGCTCATTCTGAGAGAAGTAATGCATTAATTTGTAATCCATGTAGACATTAGTCTGCTGATATTCTCTTATTAGAAGAGAAATAGTAGTACAAAACTAAAGGAATAACCAAAATGTCATTAACTCTTTCACTTGTAAAGAATAAAATGAACAGAAAAGAATAGATACCTAGATATTTTGTTAATATTTATTAAGGAGTCAAGATACCTTTCCAGTTTTTACTGAAGTAACTATTGAGTACACATTTCTGGTTTAATAAATGTAAGAGCGATTTTATAAATTTTTTGGCTATCTGTTTTTTTGAGGATTTTTAAAAATAGAAATAGGTTTGCTGTTTTGTCAGTGTTCATCACTTCTGATTGGTTATTTCTTGCATGGCCAAATTCAGCCCTTGGGTAAGCGATATGGATTCTTCCAAATGAGGAGATTGCTCACTGATTTGTAGCTGCTATGAGCTACACTGACCTGTTTCCAGCTACATGTGATGTTTAAGCTGGAGATTAAAACAACTTATTGGACAGTAAGACAGACAGAACGACTCATAAGAAAAATTCTGTTATCAGATAAATATTTTTAGTAATGAGAGAGCAGGATATAGTCATGCTAGATGCTTAATCTGAATACCTTCAGATCACAATACATTTAACATTTTCCATTTCCAAACAACGAGCAATCAAACATTAGCTAATTAAAATGCCTTCAGAGGTAAAAGAAAATATAAAAATACATGAAATTATCAAATAAAAAACCGAAGTGACTAATTTGTCAGCCTCACCACCACTTTACAAGTAGCAGCAGCCAAGTTATCCCTACACTGCATATCAATCAATTTTCCTTTTTACAGCTGATAAGATATTCTCTAATTAAATTATGTTTTAATTGCCTTTGACTTTTAATGCAAGGAAAATGGCAATATGCTTTCCATTAAAATACTCCCTACTCATTTCTGTGTACTGTGATTGTCATTATGCAGTTAACAGTTGTTCCACAGTGGTATTAAGACTCCATATTTTCTCCTTAAACAAGGATCCTGAAATAAATGCGGGGTTATTTTCTGTATCCTAATAGAATTCTTTTAATTGTTGGCAATATTGAGTAATGCCCACTTATACTCTGTTGTCATTCTCAGAATTATTCAAGTAGCAGCTTTAGAAACATTTGATTCCATGTGTGACTGCATTTACAATTAGAATGCCAGTCCTGGAAAACACAATCTCCCTATTTTTCACACTGAGTTACTTACTAATTACCTTTCAAAATATTTGCTTTTTATAAGACTGTCATGAAGCGCATAGATAGAAGTCGTATTCCTGCTTTATGATATGAGAATTGAAGTTAATTATAGTACAAAAATGTGTGTCAGTAAGAATGTGCCAGAATTAGGACTGTAGGTCCAGTTCAGCCTCTCAGCACTGGTATGGTTGTCCTGCATACGATGGCAAGCATACAAAGGCTGTACCGATAAATAGACCAGATCCAAGATGTAAAATTTAAAGAGGACTCTTCTCCAAGTATCTCTTCTGCATCTGCAAAGCAAAGGGTGGGAAAGAAGCAGGCAATTTCTTGACAGTTCCTATTCTTCAATTCAGAATATACAGGAGTGTTTTGGAGGCTGGTATTTTGGACGATTCAAACCATAGTTCATCTTAATTCAGCTGAGAAGTAAAGAAAGGTAAGAAAGCTATAAACAGACACTGCTGCAAGATACAAGAAACAAAAAAGAGACAACTTTTTTTGCTGGGCTTTGAGATAACCAGACTGGAGGAAAAATCAAAGTGCAGCCATACTGCATTTAGTTTACTGTCTGCCCCAAAATTAATTTCTACACCGGCTGCAAAGAAAACATCACCTCACTTTCCATGAAGGCTTCTGTCACACAGTTACTCAACATTTAGCATTCACTCATTGCTATATGGGCCTAATACTATGCCCCTTGTGCCTGGTTTACAAATAAAGTAAGAAGTGCTGCAGCTGTATTTTCCAGCCATTCCTTCAATGAACAGATAATGATATAGCCAATGCTGTGATATTTGATGTGAGTAGTGGACGTTTTAGTCCCTGCACGAGTCCTTAATCTCCCTAGGATCCACAGGAAGAAAATTATTTGATATGAGAACCTTTGATATTACAAGTTGTATTTAACATTTCAAGGCTCATTTGAATCAGCTCAGCTCGCTGAACTGCTAAAGCATACAGGACAACACATCCTGTAGAGAGGAAAGACCTAAAGATGTGTTTTGTAGCCTAAAGGTGTATTACAAAAAATCACGAAAAAATGAGTTGCTGAAGATAAGGCCCACAATTTTAGTGGTGCCATTCATTTCAGCCCAGGCCTGCTGCATTACGGAACAGAAGGGTAGATGGATCAGGAGCAGAAAACAGTACTGAGACTTTCATGACACACTGGGGAACTTCTTAAGATAGAAATTCTGTTATGACCCACAAATACCTATAGAGCATGAGTCAATGAAATTTCATATTGATGCAAAAACTACTATATCATAAAACTGTATCATGATTCCTTTTTCCCTGTTGTAATCCATTAAGATGCTAGAAAATCTGAGTTTTCAGTAGAGATGTGCAGGCAATAACATCTACCTACTGTGCTTTGGTGACGTACTAATGGCTATTGCCAAACACTTACTGTGAGCATTCAGCCAGGTTTCTGCCCACAGCAGAAATAAATGAATAAATATGCCTTTACCCAGTTGTGCTACCCATGTTACCACATTGTTTTGTAACCTCAGTATAAAATAGAAAAAACCAAATCATTTCAGGGTTATGTATTTTGTGGTACATTGAAGATAGAAGCCCAAACAGAAGGTTTTACGCCTTCAGAAAAGTGTCTCTTTGTACTACTCAAAGTGCTTGGCTTCTACGTATAGCACTATAAAAAGAGTGCTTTCTGCAGGTCTGTCTTTTTAACGAAGTATATATGCTGATAATGTTGAACAGGTGACATTCTCAGTGACCCAGTGGGACGGTTTTGGCTGGGGGGGCATTTCTGTTTAGAGGCCTGAAGGATTAAACTTCCGTTTCATTTCTAAGACCAGCACAGTTTTTGACAAGAGACTTATATTTCTATAGGTGGCATAAAGTTATTGCGAAGAAAAGGCATGATATAATGTGCACATTTTCTTCTTGCAGTGTTTCTTGGAGAGGCAACACGAGCCAGTGGTCAAAGAATCAAAAAGCCAGAAAATTCAGTGAAAAAAGATATATTTTTAGAGGAAATCAAACTGCCTGATATATAAGCTTGTATTTGTAGAAAGAATAATTATATACAGCTAGAGTGGTACCTCCTAGGAAGCACAAAAGGACACAGTGATACATTGCCCAGTTACTGTAGGGGAAGGTCTGGTGTCAGCTCTCAAAAGTCAGTAAAATTCTCTGTGTTAATTCGAATCGATTGTGAGTCATGCCCTAGATTTATAATAATTACATTAAAAGTATTGTGATTAAAAACAATCCCTAGCTTTTTGACTATATATAAATGTGGTGGGAGTTAACATAAACCTTACAAGATCTTTCACAAATGCAGTTAATTTTCATGGTTGGTTTTTTTTTTAATACTAGGCAACACTGAAAATCCAGAGGAAGAGGTTGCAATCTACAGGAAGCTGGTAGGTCAAATTTTAAAATTATATAAACTCTAGTATAATTAGGCTGACAAAAAAAATATAAGCGGTATGGTAATGAAACTTGCATTTACTGGGTATTCAGAGAATATGCAAAATCATTTAAATTTACATACTGAGGGGGAGAAAATGTGGTTTAGCAGAGGCAATTAACATGAGAAAATAAGACAGATGCTGTGCAAATAATTCATAACGAATAATTTCTTTGCTCCATTTTGTGTTTGCAAGTTTTCCAAACAAACTAGTTTTTCTGATGTATATGTTCAAACTGTTTGCTGAATAATATCTATGCATAATTTTTTGTCTGTAATTCATTCATAAGCAGAGCTTTTTGAATATTCAAGCTTTTTTTTGAATGGGTATGTAGGTCGTACAACACATTTCTCTTTTCCAATTGGAGAAACATAACTTATAGGTTCTGCTATGAATAATCACAATATTTAACAATATTTGCTTCATTATTTTACCAAACATTCCTGCTAGTAAATTCATTTGTTAAAATAATCATGGAAAAAGAGATGCAAATAAATTAGTCTGGCATCTTCTCCTTTTGTTTCTCATTTGAGAAAAATAATTGTACTGACCATAATTCTGTTTGTCTTCAATTAAAATATACGAGGAAGCTGAAAATACAGAATCATAGTCTTAAAGATACTCAGGTTTCATATGGCTGTAGTGTAGAGTTATACTTAAATACACAGAGTTCCTTGCCCAAACGGGTGTGCTGTAATTTACTTCATACGTTCTTGTTGGCTGGTTTTCTGCCAATTGTGCAGATCCACTAAATGAAAACCGGCGTTTCTTCACTACGGTCTGCTCTTCAAGCTCACTTTGAGTAACTGACGTGATGGGCAGCTTGCGTTTACGTTACGGCTGAATTTCCATCCATTTTCTAGCCAAACATGGTATCAGCTTCTGCCGTATAGCATAAAGGAGAGACTCACATATAGGTAGATAATGAAGATAAATATACTATTTGTTGGCAGTCAAGGTGATTAATTGCGAGAGGCAAGCTTAATTATAACAGTAGTAATAATTGATGTCATGGACAGACACCACGTTTTTTATGGCCCATTGTTAGAAATATGTTTAAGTTCGAATATGAACGCATTGATGAATTAGTACAAATTGTGTCTTCTTACATAACAGGCATATATTCTTAATTACATTTAGAGTCATATTTATTTGGAACTCTGGAAAATCAGTTTTTACTCTTTGTGTAGGTGAGGCAGGTCATCAGACCTAAGAGACAGCAGCATTCTTATGATAAATTGTGTATGATGAACTCAATGATGAGTGAATTCCATTTGCAGAATCTTATTAGCAATGTAAAAAGTGTATTTGAATTTATATATTTATTTTTATTTTGTACATGGTTTTATATTTAATACATTTATATTTCAGAGTTTCTATTTCAGTTTACTATTTCAATAGTGGTAATTTAAAAAAATTAATTTTGGTATTAGTAAGCTAAGTTTCACATTCCTAGGCAAACAGTGGGAGAACTTTAAGTTCTCTTTTTGAGGTACCTTTATATCCCATTTATACACTGGCACTGAGGATCTGACAGTCTTGGCTTACACTTTTTTTTCCTGAGATCAGAAATTAGCCTGGGAATAGTTTATGACATGAGAAGTACAAAGGATCCCCCAAACCTTTCTAACACTGATAGGACAGGAGAATGCAGAGAACATAGACAGTTTCACAGATGTCACTTCTGCAAACGTGTATCAGTGTGAAAGTTCTGCCATTCTCATATTTTACACTCAATAATGTGAGAACATCAAGACAATTATTTTAAATAACTGAAGTATACCTATATGTCTTTGGAAGAGAATGGAAATGATAGAATAACTTGCTTAGTAAATCCTGGTGTAGCAGTGTGTTAACCAGCAATTACAAGTTCCTTTGGGTACAAAGAAATGATATCTTTAATGAGCATGGCAAACTAAACAATTATTTGAAAATACAGAAAAATAACAATGAAGTGACGTTAAAACTAGAAGGAAATTGTACTTCACTAATTTGGCAGATTTTATATAGCAAACGTGACTTCATTTTTTAAAATGAGATATGTGAATTAAAGTAAGAAAATAACAGAAAAGAAAACATCCATTAAACTAATCTAGTTGAGTATATATTCTCATTGTTCTTTGGGTTACTTGCCTTCTCTTCTCTTACCTTTTTCAGCACTTTGAATTTCAACTTCATAAAACATCTAGACATAGTAAACCTTACAATTATGTTTTGTTGACTTCTTTCCTATTTATCTACAGTTTAAAAGAACATGTTTTAGAATCTAGGTATTTCATTAGCGATTGCTATAATACATTATTTTTGTAATCTTAAAACATTCTAGATTATACGTCCCTGCAAATGTAACTCCTGCTCTAACTTCCCATTCTTCTATGGCTGCCTTCATTTCTTTCTGCACTGCAGGAATTCTTACTGGTAGGAGTGATAAATGAACATGTTTCTTTGCATTATACATATTTACAGCAAATAAACTGTGTATGCCTTATCACTTCATAAATCTATTGCCCCGTGCTGCTATAGCCAATGCATTAAATATTGGGCTTCTCATGGACTGCTCATTGCAGTTTAACACAACAGATAATGAAAGGAGATCAGGCATGAAAACTTCCTCTTTATCTTGCACCTTTCGTCACACAAAGTAACTGATAACCGCTAAGTTCATTATCCTTCTTTCATACAATATTCAGGGAATCAGGCACTTAAACCATGACCTTCCCTGAGAAAGGACTGTGTCATCTTGTTTAGTCAGTAGCAAAAATGGGGCCCTAATTCCTCAATGGAGTTGTTGGATTTTGTCAGAAGATAAATAAAGCAAGTGAATACTTTTGTGTGCTTGTATGGAACTTCTTTTCAAGGAAAATATTTTGTATGAAAAGAAAAGAGGGTAGAAGAAGGCACAGAGCATGAAAATTACTCGTGAAAGATGGGGCTAAATTAAGGTTAAGCAAATAAAAAATAAAATTGTTTAACTAATAGCTTACTTAAAAATCAGTTACATAGTCTCCATTATTTCATTATTTTATTAAAAATGCTATGCAATAAAACAGAATTTATGCTCTCTGTTGGAAAAAAGTTATGCCAATCCTGAGAATTTTATGTTGGTTTATTATTATTTAATATTTCTCATTGTCCTGGTAATTCTTGCACACTAAGAAAATAAAAAAAAATATTGTTCTATTATATTTTTCTAATGCCAAGTGAACCTATGAAGGTTAAAGGATTCACTGATATATCATAATATTTTGGGGTAACAAATTCAGCTTTTCCCCCCTCCAATTCCTCCCCCAATTCCTCCCCCAATCTCCAGAGTGGTCTTATTTAAAAGGAACAAATGCTGTTAGTGAAGTTTGCATTGGCATTTTATGTAGGGATAGAAGTGTATCACTTAGAACGTAAACTGTCACAAATTGCATGCCCTATTTTATATATTGTACACTTCTATTTTTACTTTTTTTTGGTTCTCATCATTCTTTTCCCCATCATTCTTTGCATTTTTACATGGGCCTTCCAGTAGATGATTTGTCTGCACCTTTTTGTGTGCTTACTGCTGAAGCAGACTGCTAACTTAATATTGCTTTTGAGTCAGACTTTAAAACTTGTACTGACTGAATTAATGTCAATATTATGCAAAATAGCTACTATATCCTTTACACCTTGCTAATTTCTTTTTCTCTTCTCTTTCTCCTTGTATTGTTCCAGATAGATTATTCTACCATTTCTTGTGGCTAAAACAATTTAACTGACCTTTCGCCTAAACTAGATACTAGCACCGTCTCTGTGTGTTGCCATTTACCTAAACTTAGTTTCATTTACTCTTGTGCAGAGTATGTATCTGTGGTGTACCTCATCCACACCAATACCACGTCATGCAGAGCTGAGAAAAAGTACTTCTGGTATCAGAAATAAATGTTGATTTTATCCTTCGTTCACTTCATCAGTGAACTCATTGTTACTAACCAGAATGCTCCCTGACCTCCATGGTTTTTATCATAATCACCTTGTACTATTTTCTCCCAGACCAAAAATGCAAAGGCATTTCTGTATACAGACAACTACATAAAGCATATACATCTTCTTTAATGTAATGGTTACAACCTCTCAGTAATTACTGCAGGAAGACAAGTGAAACTCTTCATCCTCTGTGGTGTCAGAGTCATTAAAATGGCTAAGAGAATTAACATTGTAATAGCTTGCAATTACACTCAATAGCAGTCAGTAGCTTGCAAAACCAAACTAAGGACTAGCTAACAACTGTATCTTCCATTTATGTTACAACAGTAATGAGAATACAGATTTCAGTATTCAGGAACTGGAATCTAAAATGTGTATTAGAAACCAGTATGACTCCAGTAACTGGACGGGCCAGAAGAAGGTAAGAGACCTGGGTCCTGATTCATATGAGTAAGAATTGCCCTGATATTTGTGTATTTAGTTTAACATCGGTGTTAGCAGTTTAGGATTATGACATAAGCATTCTTAGCACAGTAACTACAGTGGAAACAGTGCATCCTACCAGCTCTTCAACAGTGATACCCAATTTCAATACCCATAAGGTGTTATTTCCTGAGAGCTGGACAACTTGAACACAAAAGTTCTACTCAGAGCCCAGTGAATTCTCCTCTTGATCTGCCAGATGAGGAAAGAAAGGCTCATCATTTGCTTAGAGATGGCACTAGTCCACTTAAACAGTAAGTTGGCAGCCATATTCTTCAGAATTCCTTTGAAATATTTGTGGTCAGCAAAGATAATATAGGGGGGAAGGGGTTTAGGCATGTAAGTCTGGAGTTTCATGTATGTAGAACACACTGTTGACATGCACCAGGACAGACCGGTGCCATTCTACTGAATTTTGCATGGGGATGGGGGTTTCATTGGGGATGGCTGTGCATACTGAACGTGCTCATTTGCAGACAGCAATTTCTCTAAAGAAAAATGATCCCTCTTCCAGTACAAGGGTGTTCTGTGCCTATAAAAGCCTGCACATTCTCTTCACTTTCCACTGAGCAGGTATTACCTACAAAGACTTTCCATCTTCTTTTCTCCTCTTCTTCTTCCGGAACTGCAAACTTGTTGATGGCTTTGACTTGTTCAGGGCCGTTCAAGCATATAGCAAGTAGCTTTCTACCTGCTCGGTACTTCCATTTGAGCCATTGCAAGGACAGGCTATAATTCTTACAAGGTAGATGGGCTGGCTGGAGAAGGGAAAGGAAAAAAAAAAGGCTAAAGGGACTCGGAACTACCTGAAAGTACAATTTCAACACCTTTCTCTTCTTTTTGTTTGACAAATTACGGACAGCTTCTGGCAATATTTAAGAGGTGACACAAACTCCCTTATTTCAATGTCAAACATGCACCACATTTACTGAATTACCAAAGATGGTAATTCCAGTGTGTTAAAATTCTGTATCCTGCCAGTCCTCCTCTGTTGGTAGCTCACTGCATGCTACTCGGATATTTCTCCCATACCACTGTGTGGTTACTTCCTTGGAACAGATACTCCCATGCGTATTTTTTTAAAATTTTTTTATAATTCAGACTACTGTTCGGAGGACGTATTTCTTACTATGAAATTGCAGGCATAGGATTAAGAATGAAAATAGGACATCTAAATCAGGTGCAACTAATGATATTCCAGTATATATATAATAAATGTGGGAAATTGTACCAATTAATTAAAATAATCCTCTTTGCAATATGTTAAAGCATTTGAGAGGCTTTGTTCAGTAAGATAAGCTCTCTCTATTCTGAAGTGTTGAGTCCTATGTTGTTATGGTGGATCATTGCATATCACGATTTTTAGCTTACAGGGTTGGAAAAAACTATGCTTATCATCTGCCGTGACCTCTTGTGTAATGCCAGCCAGTGAACTTCACCTGAACTTCACCCAAGTAACCACTCCATCAATCCCCTGACTTACATTTGAGATGCAACATATCTTTCAGAAAGATTTTCAGTTTTATTTAGAGACTCCAAGCAACACAGAATTCACATTCCATAGGTAACATGTTCCAGTCATTAATTAGCTGCAGTATTAAAATTTCACCTTCTTTGTACAATGCCTTTACATAGCATCGGCTTCCAGAAACTGTCTTTAATTATGCCTGTTTTGATCAAGCTATAGCAATGTGTGTGGTGGAGCAGCTACATACTAATAGAGGAATAATGACATATAGGGAGACATTGAAAAATCAGCAGTTCCAGGTTAGAAAATTCAAACACGTGCTTAAAAGGCAAGGGGACAAGCATCCAGCATTTATCTCTAGTAAACTGCAAATCTTTTTTGTTGTCTCCTTTTTCCTTTCCTTTCAAATCACACTGAAGGTCAATTTTTCGAAGAAGTGTGAGAAAGAGAACCACGGCCCTTCTGAAAGTGGACAAGATGTTCTTGTGTCAGCAGGTTCTGTAAGTGACAAGGCGATACTGAGAGAGACTCCAAAGGTATTAGGGACTGAAGCTAATAAAGCATGCAGGTTCTAGGCTGTGTATCACAGGCCTCCCTTTTAAGCATCTCAGGCATGGAGCAGTAACTAATATAGCCACCAGGAAACAGGACAGTGATACGTCTGCAGTCTCGTTCCTCAGGCACTTTACTAAAGCCTGAAGAAATACGCTTATATTCACTTGGGATTCACTGCTTGGAACTTGTTCTTGAAGGTAGGCACTTACATTCTTTCCTCTAAAGAACTAAACAGAGCTAAAGGATTTAAAAATTGTTAGAGGAGGAGTAGCCTGTGGTCACCATTTACTTACTAATTCAGTAGTTAGAGTTCTAACCCAAGAAATGAGGTATTTGGTTTATTCTCCTCAGCCTCATGCATATTCAGTCTCACATCCCCCATTCCCAGGAGAATACCCTTACCACCAGATTAAAGGGATGGTAACAAACCTCTCCGTCGAAGCTGTATCACCGCATCTAAAAGAATCCAAGATCAATTTAAATAGAGAACAAGAGGAAGAGAGAGCATGGCTCCCTGTCTTCTATTTAGGGCTCTCACTTTAGGGAGAAGACATGGTTATCCTTCTAAAATGTAAATTTATTGTCTCTCAGATATTCTAATTTTTATATAGTTATCATTTATCCTAAGTGTGGACACAAAGCCAGTATTCCCACCTTGGTCTTCCTAATAATGCCTAGACATGTAACTTTTGTTTATCTTTGCTTTGATACTCTCTCCACTACCCATCCACTCACAGCTGTCATTTTTACTAATCCATCACAGGGGGAGCATATATTCACTTATTCACCAGGACAAACTCATGCTGTTTACTGTAAACTGCTTTCCAGAAAACAATCCCCCAACCTGAAATGTAACCCGCGTTCCTTTCCACTAGATACCTGACCTTGCCTTCAACATTTCTGTTGAACAAATGAGGCCACCTTACCAAGGCGTCAAGATTGGTCTATGCCATTAACCCGTATCCATCATAATTGACCATCAACAAATCTTTGTTGCATGGCATTTAATCAGCCATTTGTTTGTTCTCTCTCAAATCACTAGTATATTAAGTAGCTCTGTAATATTCTGCATCATTACTAGAAATACTCTAGTGAGACGAAGATTTACAAATATCTTTAGATTGTATGGGCTAAACGTATTTTGGTTTTTGCTAATTTCTGTTTAATCATCATAAGGATCAAGTCACGTGCTTTATGGACTGCTATTACAGACGTTACATTACCTTTTTCACTGAAACTTGTGTCGCATCAAAATGTAGTTTGACAAGATTTGCTTCCCATCTGAGTGTAATTTTCAGTCTTCTTCCTGGTAGGGACAACTCATTACTTAACTGCAACAATCTTTTTAATACATCTCTAACATTCATTTTTGCAATTTAGTTTATTTTCAAGCAGAGAGATTATTTCCAGTAAAATGACTATCACAGTATCTCTGTTCAGAAGTCTCTCTGCAAAATCAAGACATCACCATGCATATTACATTAAAATTTAGACCACAGCATTTCAGACAAGGACACATCTTGAAATCCGTGAAATGCCATAGACAAAGATGAGGCCAGCGAGAAGTTGTGGCTATGTGAATCTTCTTCACCTATGTGAATAGATGCAGTCCTCAAGTTTTACAGCATTGTATGTAATTTACCAAGCTCTTCTGGTATGCTCAGCTCTCCCCTCTTCTCAATTAACCTTGAAAAGCTGAGAGATACTTCCCTGCTGGTTTCTGGATTGCCCCTTAAAACTCCTGCTCTTTGTTGACAGTTACAAAACTACAGTTGCAGTTGGAAAATTAACTCTGCTGTGGTTTCTCTCTGATCAGACATTTACAGTATGCTTTTCCCAGCTACAGGTAATCCAATGTGCTTAGTTTACTTCATTTCTCCACACAGATTTTCTATTTTATGGAATATAGACACGAAGATTGTTATGTTTTAGCAGCGCTGTTAGCCCTGCTGCTGTGCATTACCCATGTCTAGGGTCCTTTTCATTGCTGTTTCTGTATATCCTGGTTAATTTAAGTTGCTACTTTCCTCCTGGCCTTGCCAAGAATCTGTACGAAGTTTTATAGGTTGACATCGGTTTGTGTCTAGCAGTTCGCCATTCTCGTTTCCTGATCTACTTTGCTTTAGTGCTCCTTTTTTTGGTGCCATTGGTGCTTTCACAGATGGGTAGCAAAGAGGAGGGGAAAATTTAAGAAATAATAGTCAACAGTTAATTATACTTTGCAGAAAAGGTAACTATTCTGCAAAGTATTTGGAAGTAACATTATATAGAACATGTCTGAGGCTCACCCATGGCCATTGAGAAGGGGAAGATTATGGCTAAAGTAATTCCTTTCTGACGAAGCGCAGAACAGTTCGCTTCTAACTTGTGGCAACAAGATGGAAGCAATTTTTTAACAGTTTTTTCCCGTGATGAGATTTTGTTGTTGTTGTTCCCCCTCCCGCGCTCCCCGTTCGCGCCTCACGGCCCGGCCTGCCCGCAGCAGCAGCTCGCACGCCGAGGAGGTGGCGCGGCTGGAGGTGCGGGGGACGGCAGGGGGCCAGGCTAGCCCTTTCCCGCCGCTACCTCAGCGCCGCCGCCTCCTCACGGCTCCGGCGGGAAAGGGCCGGCAGGGGCCGCGGCCCTCCGCGGGGGAGGCCTCCGTCCTTCCCCTCCTGATCCTCGTCCCCTCGCCGGGGCGACGGGACAGGCATCCTGACGCCGGCTTCGCCCGCCCGCTGCCCCCCTCCCGCCCCGGGGCCGTTAGCCTGGCGGAGGCGAGGGGCCTCCCCCGCTCCCGCACCTCTGCGGCAGCGCTCGGCTGGGGCGGCCCGGCTGCTCCGCCGGGGGACGGGCGCGGCGCGAAGCACTGACGCCCGCTATGCGCAGTAACGGTCAAGGAAGCAAGGACACCCACTCAGCGCCGCGGGGGCCCGCGGCGTGACGCCGGGGCGCTGCCGCCGCCGCCCCCGTCCCCGTCCCCGCGCGGCAGCCCTCAGCGCCGCTCCGCCGCCCGCGGCCGCCCCTCACCGCGCCGCCGCCCGGCCCCGGCAGCGCGCGGGGGCCCTGCGCGCGCGCGGCCGGGTGCCGAGCGCGGGGATTGGCTGGCGGCCGCGGCGCGTGCAGCCGGGGGCCGGCGGGGCTGCAGCCAGAGCGCGGCTGGCGCGGGCGCGTGCCGGGCCCCGCGTCCCTCCGCCCGCCCTCCGCGGCGGCGGCTCCTCCGCGCCGCTCCGCGCCCCGGGGGCGGTGGGAGGCTGCTGCTGTTCCCGCGGCTCCGCTCCTCGGGGGAGGGACGGGACGGGAAGGAGAGCCAAGGAGAGCAGAGCAAAGGAAGGGAAAGTGTCCCTCGCCAGTGAAGGAATCCGCACCGGCGCTAAGTTATCTCCCAGAGGCGGTGTGAGGCACTCGGGCTGCTCAACCTGCTGCTGCTGCTGCTGCTGCTGGTAAATGCTCTTCACTTCTTACTTGCCTACATGCTCAGGGCTCTCCTTACTGCTTTTCATTCGGCAGCAGCGCCTAAAGCTGCAGCGTTTCTGTCTCTGTCGCTCCCTTCCTTTCTACCTTCCCCTCACCCCCCTTTTCTGTAATTGCGTTAGTGGAGTTGACAACTTCTGATATGTGTCTTAAAACCAGGCAGTAAGTGTTTTGTTTCCTGGAGCCGTTTAATTCAGCAGTTGGAGAGGTCATTAGTTGCATGAGTTCCAGGGAGAGAGGATTCTCTGTGCCTCTGCAATAAGTGCTGCTTTTCTGCCCATTAATTCTCATCCTTGATTGCTGGTATTTCTTTTATTTTCACGGTGTTTTAATGTTGCCTTTGTTCTTTAAGCTGCTTCATTCTTTTTCCCCCCTTTCTTCTCGGTTTGAAGTACAATTTTTTTTTTTCAGTTTTTGCCAACAGTGTGGAAAGGTATCGCTGATTCAGAAACTATTGTCCACAGTGCGTCTTGGTTAGGAACAGGCAGAAATAAGAGAAGGCAGGCATTTGTATTCTGAAAGGGAATTAAAAAAAAATGCTGCTTTGCATCATTGCTGCAGATTTGCAGGAAGCGGTAAGGGAGAATAATATTATGTTGTTTGCAAAGATAATAAACATAGAAGCGCTTTGGTGTTTCATGTATAGCCTTGCGATTGAGTTGTTTCGAAATTGCACTTAATAATAGATTCATAGCTGTGGAGGAAGAGATTGCTGGCATGTATTGCATACATTGCTGAGACAATGTACCAACGTATGCTAACACCAGACCAAGTCCCTGTTAGACCTTACATGGAGTGGCAGTTTGACAAGATACTGTTTTGTTTCTTGCATGCTCTCAAACTGAAATTTGAATGAGGTGGCTTAATGGATGTGAATTGAGCTCTTAACTCTATCTCTGAATCAGAGTCCTTTTTCAACACTTCTTGTTAGGATGCTTGTAAATGCTAGTGTAAACATTTATCTGTAGCAATTTCAGATTATTTAATACTACTGATGTCTTAATATGTGCTTTTTATGCTTTTTTGTTTTTGTACGTCCATACTTAAATGTTCTGTCCTTTTAAAAGGCTCAAAATGTAACGGCAAGTATTGTCTCTGTGTGTGTATATGTGTGTACATAAATATTTATATATTTATCTATATACCGTTCGGCTTGTACTTGTTTAAATTTACCAAACCTTGTATTACATGGAGAAAACAGGTATTATAACAGAATTGAAATGCAGGAACACAGAATTAAAGGAGACTTTGTTTATAATATTTACTTGTATAATTAAAAGATTATATAAGATCAAAGAAATTAAAAATGCATATGTTCTAAAGAAGTAAAGTCTAGAAGTAATAGTGTTGTAGCAATTTAAGAAAATAAAGCTTGACTGAAACAATACGGCATGCAAGCTGTCAGTAAGTATGTGTAGTTATCTAATATCCTCATAGACCACTTTATGGAATGCTGTTTAAAATCTGATGTATTTAAAAATGTAGTCTTTGTTAAGTGCAGACTTAATGAAAAAGTAATATCACCTGTTAATACAGTTACTTTATGCAAGTTTAATAGTTAACCTTGGTTACAGTTTCAAGTACAGTTTCAAAGTTTTTCTTCAAACTTCAGAAGAATTGAGAGATGTCTTTCTTCAACACATTTGTATTATCATTCAAATTATACTGATTTGAGAAACTGGTGAATCTCCACCAGATAGAATGACAACAGATATTTTTCTAAGGGGCTTATGTAAGTGCTAGGTAAAGTGGATTTTTACAAGGGGCTGACAACCTAAAGATAGAGGGCATTTCTTGCATTGTCAAGTTTTAAAATATATACAAACAATGTATTTGGGCATCATTTTCCTGTGCATTGGCAAATCAGTAACCAGGTTGACGATTAATTTAGCTTGGCCCATATGCTGACATTTCTTGTTGCTGAGTAATAAATAAAAACTATTCATATATTACACTGATATAGATTGTGTGGTATTCAAAAAGCCAGCTGTGAGGTCTGAGCTTTAATTCATTTAGAGAGGAAAACTTTTTTAGCTGTGATTTCTTAGTGTCCTGGCAAGTTCTAAGAACTCACAGAAGTATTTTTTTTCCAATTGTTAACACACGTTCAGCATATTTTTTAAAAAAAAAAAAAAGTTTTGATCCAGATAATCTGTTTGAATTTTTATTCTGCTTATTTGTAAATGTTTCCTACTAAGACAGCGCTTTCATGAAAACAATAATCTTTTAATTCTCTATGTGCTTATTTTTCATGTGGATAATGAAAATAAAATAATTGTGTTTCTGTGTCATTAGATTTCAACTGTTTATGTAGCTTGGGGAAAATTAACACATGAACATCACTAGCCATGTTTTCCTTTAATTAAATTGAACTGTATTTTCATTTTTAATATTTTGTATTAAAAGAGCTGCATGAGAAAATAGAGGAGGCACTTTCTCTTGTTAGGTGACAGAGATTAATAGTAGTAGGAACATTGATTTGAGGGGGCTAATAGTTAAATTTCTTTGCCTTTTTAAAAAACACTCGTTTCTGGGAAGAACAGCAATATATATATCAACTTGTGATATATTATGGTCATGGCTTTGGCATTTTCCTGTCAAATACTGTTGTTTTTGTTTCTGCAGTCGAAGAAAATTTCTTGTGAACAGTATTACTGTTAGAGTAAGTAATGGCGTAAGCTGTGTTAGTGACCTTGTGCTTAAAATTATTTAGAACAACATAGAAAAGGGAAAATGCTTGTTCAGTTCAATCAAGGTCAATGTCTAGACTTTCTTGTCTGAGAGGTCAAACTAAACTGAAGGTCAAATTAGATGGAGACAAAGCTCAAGCCACTGTTAGACCGCTCAAGTCAATATACCAATGTTTGAAAAGCTGTTTTGTGTTTGTTTGCAGTTTACTGTGAATTTAATCCCTCAATCCTTAACGTTTTTGGCAAAAGGCGCACATAGGAGCAGCACCACTGAAGTCCATGCTTAAAGATAAGACCAAAAAATTATTGGACTGATCCTTTAAATAATAATCTTTTATATAAGTGGATAGTTCTAAAAAGTCTGCCCTCCCCTGCCCTGGATCCGTAACAGGAAATACAATCATAGAATATAAATTAAATTCATTTCTGCTAAACTCATTGATAAGAGATGCTTTAGTCCCGACTTGCTTTTTTAGAAGGTTAGTATTTAATGGAAGTGGCAAGTTTTTTCCAGGGTTTTTTTCTTTTTAATTACACTTTACGTATAATTTCACAAGATCTTTAACAGGAAGAATTGTTTTATATAATATTTACAATAGAAAAGATAGTTCTGCTGATACTAAACATATGCAGAACTGGTCCATGCTTTCTGACCTGAGGTGTCACATCCCAGAGCTTTCATACCAGCTGATAGTGACTCATCTTTCTAATTTCTTACTGCACAAAACAGCTCCTGTACAGTGTACTTCTAGTTTATGTAGGAGGTGGAGTATGAAATGACTCTGGCTGCATCAGACTGTTCCAACCACAGACCGGACCAAATTTGTGTCCTGGTCGTCTCTGTAGCCTCAAAGAGCCCCTTGTTCTGATCCTTATTCAGAGTCACTTAGCTGAGCGGCTACAGCAATGTGTAAAATGTTTTCTGCAATACAGTCTCACCTAATCCACATACGGATTTAAAAGATACTTTGGGGCGTTCTCTGTTAGCTGAATTTTATCTAACAATTATTGGTCTGCATTGGGATCTCATAATGCTGTTGAAGTTCAAATACATTGTTTTAAATCTACCTTGCTGAGTAACTCAATATTATCAGATAGACTTTTCGGATAAGCAGGAAGCATGCTAAGTTTAGATATTAGTCATTTTTTATTATTTTTTAAGTAGATTCTTTTTGGTTGAATTGATTGACGTTCAGTGCCAAATAGTAATAAATTGTCTACTTCCATGTTTATTGCTGAACATTAATAACCTAGTAGTCATACAAATAGGGATGTAATTATAAGATTTTTAGCAACAAGCTGCACAACATTGAATTATAAACTTATGTTTAGCTGAGCAGGTTGCAAATGGATACGTGATGCATATACTGCCTTACACCAGTGGCAGATTTCAGACATGTTTTGGGCTAATAGTCAAGGAAACAACAGATCTTAAGTCACGCTTCTTTCTTAAACTCAGGAACAGATTTTGTAGAGGATACGTTTTATTGTCTGATGAATGGAAAGCAAAGTTGCACGGAGGTAGTGGCATTTGGCTTTGGGGTTTGGGGATTCTTTTCATTTTGTGTTTGTTTTGGTGGGGGGTTTTGTTTTTTAAAACTATAATGCCAGTCAAGTAGTGTGGGGAAATTAAGAACAAGGTATCACCCTTTTTGTTTTTGGATAGTAGAGTCTTCACTCTAGTTTTGTTCTTAAGGGACTTCTTTGGTATATAAATGTGTACATTTAGCCAAAACGCTAACTGTAACCCTTCAGAACTACAAATATGTGTTAAAATTGTATAAGATATATAAGTAGCTTCTCTTGAAGGATTTTCATACTAGTTTGGGCCACACCATAGCTGCCTTTAGTAGGAGCATTTAAAGCTTTCAGTGGGTCTCAATTCTCCAGATCTATCTGTTGTTTTTCAGCCCACGCAGACAAGGAAAGCAGCAGGGGTCATTCAGAGCTTATCAAAATCATTAATGAACATATCAGTGAAACACTTTAAGAGTATGGAAATAACTTCTACATAAAGTCCTTGTGGAAGTACCGTGTGAAGTATGCGGAGAGGCAGTGATTGAAGCCCAGCCCTGCAGCTGTAGCGTAGCTGTGCATGCAGAGTAGGCACAGTAAGCCAGAACAGCATATAGTTTTATGCTGATGTGCTGTTTGGGGGAAGCAGTGTGATAGGAACGAAACTGTATTCTCTTGCTTATCCCTGTTCATGTAAGGTTTTTGTGGGCACAGTGATATCAGCTAGTGTAAATTTTTTGAGCCACAGTCTGAGAGACCCGGAGAAGCTTTTAGTGCGGATATGAGTCCAGGTCTGCCAAATTTTAGCGTAGCACCTTAACATTGCGAGTCATCTTCTTACATCAGTGTGCATATGTACAAGAGCAAACAGAGCCTGTCTCCATGTGTGTACTTCTGTGGTTAGCTGTGTAAGAATCGAGATGCTTCCTGGGAAGTTTTATGTGTGTTCCCTTAACTCTGAACGTGAAAATCTATTTTTTTGAATTTTTTTTTTTTAGGGGAGAAAAATGAGAATGTTTAGGAAAGTCACTTTTCCTAAACTAATGAAGTCAGGAGTGTTGGTTCTGTTGTGGTTTTGAATGGCTCTGTACAGTGCTATATGTAAACTATATTGTGGAAAACGTAAGTTTAAAGAGGTCTGGGTGAATGCATGTAGGTGGAAACTATACAAATTCTGTTCTGAAGCCATTGTTACATAGTAGTGTAGGGCTTACATGTAAACATGTGTAGAAACAATAAAATATAGAAACTCCTATTAAATATAAACAACAGATTTTTCCAAAGCTTTTTGTGAGTATAGATCGCCTAGTGACTTTTCTAATCTCTCTTTATAATGCACCTACCTAAAGTGAAATAGATTATCATGTTAGTGTGCTCCAACATTGTACCACATACTAAAAAAAATGGTAAGCAGCTTTTTCAACCAAAAAAAAGTAGTTGAATATTCAGAAAGGTGGAATACTTGATGCTGAAATATAACAGTGACACTATAGACAAGATTTTTTATCTTGAAAATAAAGTTCACTTTACTTGCTACTTATCTTGCCAATGGTATAGAAAATACTATGAATCAGATTCTGGGGGAAAAACGAGGTGTTGGCTTTACACCAATTGAAATAAAGTAGCAAAGGTAAATATTAAATGCACCATAGTATATAAAAATACATTCTCTAGGGAGGAATGTTACGCACTTCATACTTGCAACAATAAATGAGTTTTCTGAACCAAATTAAAACAAGCGATATGCAGCTTAATACACTTAAAGAATATTAAAAAAATCAAATTTCATTAAATGCCTATCAGTACATGCTGTTTATGTAGTTCTACTGTCACTGTGTAGATGCCTACTTTCACCATTACTGAAGAATTAGGCATTTAAAGAAAATAACTTTTCATCTTGGTTCGTATTTACATAGATTACAGGTTTGGATGTGCATGTGTGCAGGTTCTTGGTGCATTTGGTTTTGGTTTTGTGCCTAGGGACATTCAGAAAGTCGTGGTCCATCAGGAGTTGGCAAGAGTATAGTCTGGAACGTAAGACTTTCTCTTAAGGCATATTTTCTTGTCTAGGCATTTCTATTAACTTTTCTCAATGTAGTTTTGACACAGAGAAAGTTTTTTATCATTGTCTGTGGTTTTTGAGAGAGTGAGCTATGGCTGGTATACTAGCTTTGCATGAGAACATGCAAATGTGAACAACCACAAAAATGTAAACCCATAAAAGGATAGGGAAATAGTTTTCTCTTCCACTTCAACATAGCTGACTAGGCACTAAAGTCAAAAGGATTATTAATGAATCTCAGAAGAATAATTGTTTTGGCAGACTCCTTCCAGTCATGGGGAAGTTTTAGACAAATTTTAGTTTATGGAAGAATATTTGAATGAGTTGAAACTTTATACTTGTAACTATAGCTGTAAGTAAACTCAACAGTACCATAGCTGTAAGTAAACACAACAGTACCATGAAAGTGGATCTGTAATTTTAATAATCTTGTAACAGTTTGGTTTGTCTGACCGTTTATGTTACATGTGTACAGTTACCTAAAACATGATTGAGTTTATGTAAACATTCGCGTGACACATGAAGGTCTGCTAGCAATGAAGATACAGAAGATTTCCATGGTGAATGGCTTCGATCAGTTCCGTCTGTTTTGGGAACATCTGGCCTAAATACCGGCTAAAGAACACTGGCAAACGCTGTTGAGGGCAACTGTAAATGTGCAGATGGCTATTGGAAGTGAAGCAATAGAGAAGAGATTTTTAAAGAAAGTTGGCTGTTTAGAGATGAGTGGGTGCCTATAAGATGATCAAAACTTCCTATTAGCTTTACTCACTTTAAGATAAATTCTTAATGTCCCTCTGGACTTTATCCTGCATCTGTAGCTGCAGAAAATCCTTGAGGAAAAAAACCTGCATCTAGGTATTTCAGTTAAGGCCCCTGAAATAAATGCATATGTTTGGTGTTTAAGTCTTTTCAGGAAAGATTTATGAGAAGTAGACCATCAGGTAGATTATTAAAAATCTGAAAAGCAAGATATGGTAACAAAGATTTGTATATAGCCTTGCTCACAAAAGGAACTAAACCTTTTTTTTTGCTGAGAAGTGAGCTGGCTTTAGCTGTCTCCCTGCGTAGAGACTAACCTAAATCTTCTCCTTTTCCCTTTCTCTCCAGCTGCTTGTTGTGGGCACAGAGCAGTCTGAGAAAAAGTCTCTTAGTGCTAAATATGGAGGTCACAGCTTTATTAACCAATTCTGAAGTACATGGTATTCCAGTGCAAATCTTAGCTGACACCAATGGCCCCAGCTGCAGAATAAAGAATAAGCTGTGCGGCTGTCTGTCTTTCAGCTTTCCTACCTGCTAAGGGATGCTGACTGAAATCCAGAACATTGTCACCTTCTTTCTTCTGTGGAACCTACTTGAGGCTGAGAGATGACATGAGCGGAGCTGCACAGAACGTATCTTTTCAGAAAATCATGTCAGTGGTCAGGACCAATGCCTAAGTGGCTCACTGTGCAGCAGATCTTGCTGCAGCATTTTTCTGGGGAATCAAAGTCACAATTACTTCAGTAATCCTTCTAAAACAGGCCCTCTGGAAGGTGGAAATATCCTCATGGTACTTTGTTTCATCGTTGCAGGGCAAAGGAGAGAAGCAGTCTCTTTCAGATCACAACACTGATAACCAACATGCCTTCCATTGGTAACTGATCTTACCGTCACAGACAAAAGCTAGAACAGTGAATCCTCAGTGCACCACTGTCATTGCTCTCTTCCTCCTGCTTCTTTAGGATCATTCCCTAGCAAAGTGCTACGTCCTGCTTCAGGAGCCTGGCTACAAACAGCAGTCTCTTTCCCTCTGGGGCATGAAGAGAGGGGAGCAGGAGAATAATGCAGAAAAGAAGTGACCTGAATATTACCTTACCTGCCCTGGGATGTGTCTTTTCTCTTTCAAAAGTGTATTCATGGCCTTTGGCTCCATCACTGCATCGCTGTTACTGGGGTGAACGTCTAGGAGGCCTCGAGCCCTGCGTTCTGCCTCGGAGCAGTGGAGGGAAGGGCCGGCAGCTCCTCCTGGTATTGTGCTCCTTGTTGTATTGCCAGTGAGGATTACAAACTAATGAGTTGAATGAGAGAGACCTTTCCCTTCGCTCTGACAAGCAGCTGTCGCTGCTGGAGAGAAGAAGTGGCGAGAGGTGAGAAGAACCTGTGGGTTGCCTGTGGAGTATTTATTCTTCTATTGAAGCTCTAATTACCTAACTGAAACTCTTCTTCCATCTCTCCAGCAATCCCAGGGGCCTCCGTAGGTTCCTGTAGTTCAGCTGGCATTCTGTATCAGCTACCTCCAGGCTTAAATTGCCTTTCTTTTTCCTGCGTTGTTCCTTTAAAGGAGCAGTAATCACTTCCCCCTGTTTCTCCAACTGTCCAAAATATAAGCCCTTAATAGATCGCTCTTTTTACAGAGCAGCTTATGCATTTCCTCAATGCCTGTCACTCTTTGCCCATAATCTTCATTGACTGCAAGTATTGGAGTTTATACATTGGCAGTTCTGTAGATCTTGAACTTAGCGTGTGTTACAAGATTTATAATTGTACCCCAGTTAGTTTAAGGCCAGCTTCTGGATGCGTAAGGGTACTGGGATAGGGAGAGCTGTGTCATTCTGTTTGCCTCAGCAGTCGTCTTGGGGAAAGTCAGAATTCAGGTTCTGTTGATACTCCCAACATAGGCGGTCATTCCCTTCTTCCCTGGTGATGCTGTGCGAAGGAGACAGCCACAATACTTTTTCATTCCCTTGCTCATACAGAAAAGAAGCAGTATGAGGTGTGGGGTTTTAGATCTTTTGAAAAGCTGCTATGATTGCTGCTTTGTACTACCTCCATTTGCCAAAGGTTTTCCATCTAGCCCTCGATACCAAAGAGTCTCTGATTATTGAAAATTTCCTGGTCCCTAGAAGGAAGTGTTAGAAGTCCTACGTGTAGTCAGATTGGGTTAGTCCTAGTAAGGCTGAAACCTGGTGGGTATTCCAAAAAATCTTTAAGCAGTTTCTGTGAAAACAAATAATTCGTCCCTGTGGATTGTAGAGTGGGAATGTCTTTAAATTTGCAACATAACAATACTTAGATATAATGATAGTTAAGCCTAAATAAGCTATGTTTGAATATTAGGGTCTGATCCTGTGAATAGTTGTTATTGTCCTGCTGTTGTTCAAATGACTGTGTGTGAGAAAGGATCACCTGCTTAAGGCAAGCCCTGTTAGAACATGTTTTTCCTACTGTTGTCCATTTGCAGTTTAGTTTAATTGATGCATTTGGAAGAAGGACACTTAAAAGATGGTTAGATGTCACTTTAATTTTGCTAATGAAATGCTGTTTAGTACTTAGTAGGCCATAATATTGGCACAGCAGAACCTATCATTTATAGCTAGCAAGTTTTATTTTCAAAATAAGCAGCAACAAACATATATATGAGCTTGAATCTGTGGCAGTTGAAGTTAATGGATGCCTCGCAATGATGGTAGTGACTTTGGATCAAACCTTGCTTATATATGCTACTTTTTCAGCTGGGTAGGGAGGTTAGTTTTCTTTGTTTCTAAGTGTTTTTCTTTAAAGAAAAAGAAAAAAAGATGGGCATGGCACACCACACATTACACAAACAGTTGCTGAAGTTAAAGAAAAAATACTCAATACTTGGTTTAAGATTGCTCTCCATTCAGGCAGTGCAAACAGAAGTAAAACCAGGGAATCTGCTGGTAGTTCAAGAGCAGCTATGTGTTACTCCATCTGTGTCTTACCTTGTTTGCAAAAAAGAATATTGGCAGGCGTGGCAGGCTGGAGGGACTATGGCTGGTGTGCTGCTTCCTGGCTCCAGGTGGTGAGCTAGCAAAAATGTGGATTAAAATCTTTCTTGCTGTCTTCCTTCTCACTTTGCTTATCTGCTCTAAACTTCACTCTGGCACAGCTGTATTTTAAGCTCCAAGACATAAGCTCCATGACCAAGGGTTATTTGACTTGGTTCAGTCAGTTCATGAATATTTTGGAGTATAATTCCCCATATTTATTATGAACAGGTCTGACTATGTCAGAAGTCACGGTATGCATATCATTGTGTATTTTAAAATAACGCTTTCTGTGTCAGGTGTTTGGGTGGTGAATTTATCACATTTATGCCATGATCCTGAAAGGAATCTCTTGGGTTGGATGGTGGTACTTTTCCTCCCTTTCACCTTCCTTCCTCCCCCTTCCTTACCCTGCTCCCCTCAGCCATGACATTGATGGGGAAGGTTTTACGGGTATAGTTTAATGTTTGTAGTTGACTAATTATCTTGTGGCCAGAAATTGTATGAATATTTGGTGCCATTTCTCTTGTTGTGTGTGAAGTCTTATTTGTGTCTATTACCAGTAGATTATAGCTAAATGCTGAATGTTATAAATGAATGTTTATTTCCACTTTGATTACTTTGGAAGTCCATGGAGCTATTATTCATCTTCCCTACTTAGCAGTTATTCAACATATCAGTTTGCTCACGTAGTAAATCTGTAATAGCTTTTTGTATTATGGAAAAGAATCCTTCCTTTAGTAAGGAAGCAGTGGTGCAGGATAAGCTAATGCACTGAAAAATAGATTTATTCTCCACTTAGAAAAAGGGCTGTTGCAGCCCTGCAGATAAGGGTCTGGATCCTTTGCCTCTCAACAGCAGACAAAATTCTGCTGGTGAGTTCATCCACTCAGCTTACAAACTGTGCTTTCCTTCCAGACCTGCTGTAGTAGATTCATTTGGGAACTGGATTTACTGCCTGAAATGTATCAGTTTTGTGGAAAGATGCATGTCCTTAGGTTTGCTAATTGTGCACCTTTTGCTGTCGTCGTGGGTTTTTTTGTTTTTTTTTTTTTTATTGCAAATGTTTCGATTAGAGAGTGTTTTGGAAGATGATACAAGTTGGATGAGGTTCCAGTGGTGTAGGAGGGAAAAAAAAATTAATCCAATTTTTAATTTCAGGTAAACAGCTTTATTATAGATGCTGTCTTTTCCCTTTACGATTCATCTGAACATGGAGAAGAGTCTTTTGAAATAACTAAAATGGCTATATTATATTCGAAGTATATGGTGGCTAGGCGGCCTGTTCACTGATTGCTTTTTGCACATTATGGGACAATATTCTTCTTTCAATTACCGAGGCTCAGGTTCAGTAGAATAACGAGTGCCCAGTTTAGCCCTTCTCTTTAAACTTCTACAAGATTGAAATCCTTTGATGAGCAGGGCGGATGTACCTCGCTGGTGACCATGACTATGTCATATAGTGCAGAAGCACCTGTGCTTCTCCCAAACGAAAACTGGGTGGCAGCACTAAAATCTCGCTGTCATCTTGTTTCCCATTTCCTTGCCACGTTTGAAGATCTGTGCTGAGTAGAAGCTAAAATTCTGGAATACAAGAGCTGAGCTCCTCTTACTCCTGGGACACACCTGACAAGGACTATTTCAGTCGTCGTATATGACTTAATCCATTATCCCTGTGGATAATGGAATACAGTGGCTCGTAGTGGAATACAGTGTCTCAATGGGAAGCATATTTTTGCGAAAACTGAGTAAGTTATACCTTGGAGCTACCCGCTTTTCTTTAGCGGTTTATTTATAGATGTCTCTAAGTGTGTTGTATGTGAGTTATTCAAGACTTTGCAAGATGAGTTTGCACAGTTTTATTAGCATAATTTCACCATTACATAGACTTCTCTCCTCCCGCATCGTGTGTGTGTGTTACAGTTAAAGCTCGCTTCCCGGACACTGTTATCTTCTCTTTTGAGTGCCATGACTTGTAATAGCAAAGACGTTATACCTACATACAAAACGTAGCCACAAAGGAACTCTTAACCTGGCTCCCCAGTTCCAAGCTACCACTGCAACAACCTTTGAGTCCTGTTCATCTTATTTTTGAGGTCCACAGGATGACTTCTCAGACCTTCTCATCTCTCTGTTTTCCCACCTGCTGGCAGGAATTCCAGCCCAGAAAGATTATTTGTTCTTTTCCACAGTAGCCATAATGCTTCACTTCTGGTACCCTTTGCACAACCCTGCTCTCACTTAGGACTTCCTTAAAGCTTAAATTGCTTTCATCAAGAGAGATTGAGGTTAAAAATTTGAGAAAACAAACAAAACCAAAACCCCAAATCCCCTTTCAAATGATAACAATAGTAAAGCATTGGAATAGTATATCTGCGGAGGCTGTGAAATCCTCACTGTTACTGATATTACAGTACAGACTAGACAAACATCCATCTAGGATGATAGCATTACCATTGATACTGTCTTGCAGTTAGGGGACAGATGAGACAATTTTGCAGTGGGCATCTCTCCCAGCTGTATTTTTCTGCAATGTACTGGACTAGCACTTTGTAATAGAAATCGGTGGCTCTAAACAGATGTCTACCAAAAACCCTCCAACGTTTTTCCGAGTATATTTCTAAGAAATTTAATGTATTTTTCAAGTTATGAACTGGAATTTTGTGTTAGGACAACTGAAAACTTGGATAATTTGAGAATGGGAAAAATGGACTATAGCAGGTAGTGCTATTTGAGATTAAATAGGTATGTGTATATGTATCTGTGTATGCATGCATGTGTAGGGTTTTGCAACTTGGGTACAAAAATCCTTGTGATTACAAGGTGGGGATATTGTGTTGTTTTTGTTAAACTGTTTTTCCCTTTTAAGGCTTCCTGTCTGAACAAGCCCTTAATGTATGGAAAGAGGCTAAGATCATGAATAAGATCGCTGTTTTGCTGAGCTGTTCTGTAAGTGCTGTAGCAACCTTCTAACTCCATAGTTGAAATTTTGCACTAATAAGTATTTGTATATTCCAGGCAATTCATTTGGCATCGTGTATCCTAAGAATAGCACCCAAATAGCTAATGAAACTTCATCAAATACTATGTTACCTTATTTGGTAAATGAACATGACATGAGAGAAATAAAAGCACAGAAAAGTAGATCATACTTTAGATCATACAGAAATACTGTGAGGAGAGGATAATAGGAACAAAGTCTTCATGGTAGTCCCTAGAATGCGCATGAAATAGAGTAAGATGAAAGATTTAAGCTATAATAGCTTTGTGAGGGAATGCCCTGCCTCTCTCCTTGTTTCCCTGTATTGCATCAGTACTGGTCTTTTCAAATGTGGAAATCGGTGCCCTCTGTGACTACCACTGTATCAGTACTACAGAACGGCTCCTTGAACTCTGAATTCCACTGAGGTATCCCCAGATGCCCTAGATAGTATTGAGGCTTTCCCTAGAAAACAAAATGGTTCAGAAAAAATGACCGATTATCCAGGCTGGCATAACCTTTCTGCGTGCTTTTATAATATAAATTACAGTGGAATTAGCGAGTAAAATATTGAATATTGTCTCTTTTAATGCTATCCTTTGAAATTAATGGTAATGATGATTCCCCAGTTTGGGGAACATGGTAGTGGCTTTCTAGTGACTAATAGCTTCAGTCAGTAATGTAATAGATTTTTGCAACATGATAATGAAAAAAATTCTAATGAAGGTCAGATACCAAATGGCTGAATCGTTAGTTTTAAAAATCTGTCAAACTTTGCAATAATTTTTTCAGGTTTTGTTAAGGCTTTTTCACCCCTAATGACAGAGCTGGGATCATTACAGATATTTCAGTGAATTTGTTGGAAGAACAGACCTGGTCTATTAGGCTCTTGAAGAAGAGAATTGATGCTGCTTAGCTTGATGCATGATATCAAAGCCCAGTTCAGTTTTCAGACTTTTTAGGTGAGATGGCATTGTTGAGCCTGACAGTTAAAACAGGACTGTGTGAAATCTCATTTTGCTGTTTTACTTACTGGCTGAATAGCCATCACAGATAACTTGATGGCGTGATGCAGAGTGAATATATCACTACAGAACTAGTAAATGCTTTCCACTGTATGTCTTTACTGTAGATGTCTACATCAGTTACTTAGTGATGCAAGAATATCTAACTTTTAGACAAAAGTTTGTTCTTGTGAGTTTGTAGTTTTTTTGTTTATAGTTTGTAGTGGTAATTTTGTTGATTTGGGTTAGGGGATGAGGCTTGTCGTGTTACACAGGTAGAGGACTTTTGCAAGGGCATTGGAAGGAATGTGTCTTTTGTCTTAGAGAATCTTGTAAACACATTTCTAAATTGTGGCTAAAATCAAATGTGTTTACTTTTTGTAGAATATTTTTTTCTCATTTGCATTTGTGAATCATTCATCTGTTTGTCATCAGCCAGTGATATTTCTGTAGTAAGTGAATTTCCGTTAGCTACCTACAAAGTAATTTTTTTTGTACAGCATGCTGATTCCTATTACGGCCTAGTTATGTTAGCTACAAAACATTCATCTTGAAGCATTAGATAACTGTAATTATTTCTCTGAGTGATAGAAAGTAAACACAGAATATAAGTTAAAAAAAATAGTCTCAAATCTTTGAGTATTAAAAGCAAAATGATGAAACTGCCTTTTCCTGTGATTCAGTAGTTTAAAGTGATGGTAATGCTACAGAAGTATAGTTCAAGTTAAGACTTGGCAGACAATCTCACATAAAATCCTTGCTGCTCAGAATCTATTTTGGAGAAAGCACAACACCATATAGGCTGTTATTTTGTTCCTGTGTTGAGATAAATTTGTTTAACTTTTGGAAGGATATGCATGTATACATACGATTTCCTTCAAAAAAGTAAGTGTGGGAAGTTAAACTTCTGATTACTGGCTTTGTGAAGATGGAAGAGAAAGTCTGAAACAAATTCTTGTTAAGAGGAGGTATTTAACTATAGAATTATTATTGTATTAAATAATTCCTACTATGTCTGTTGAGCTTTTTCATACCAAAATACTGTTTCCTGGTTTAAGATCTGTATGTGAAAATTGGAAAGGAATACAGTATCCAAGATACTGCCATTTTAAAAAACACTAAATCTTCATCAGATACTAAAAGGCTTCTAATGACTGATCTGAAAAAATTTCTTTTCCATGCAGTATGTTGGAGAAGGGGGTTGGGTTTTATTTCAAAATTTAAAAATAAACCACAGTATAGTACAAAGCACAATATAGTACTTGGTTGTACTACACATGCATGATATTGTTTTAATGTTCAATTTTTTTAAAATTAAAAATAAAGCAGGTTAGAACTGCTGTGGAAAAAAAAAATCTGTGTACCTCATTAGCTTGCATTTAACTACTATAACAAAACTAGACAAATAAATACATGAAGTCTGCAAGTCTTAAATTTACTATGTCAGAAAACTAAAAAAAAATACTCTTAAAGCTTTATTAATTTATTTTCCCCTTTTCTAAAATGTTTGTCTCTTTAATTTGCTTCTCTGTTACACTTTCACAATATGCATTTTTGGGGCAAAACGGATCCTAACAGGTTTCTCATACATCTTCAGTGTAGTGATTATTTTTGCGCCATGACTGTTAAATCCTTGATTATGTTGTGGGAAAAATGTAATGAAGTTATCTAGCACCTCGTTTGAGAAGGAATAGCTGTTGTGTTGTTAATGTGTTCAGTGTGGTGCTTTTGGAGCTTTCTGAGGTAAGATGTTAAGAAGGAAATTTGTATATTGTTCAGCTGCTACACTGAAGGTTACAAATTCATAGCTGACGCTAGGTGCATTTGATTGTTGCGGCCATGCAGAATGACGGGAATGCAGGTTAGAGGGCAGAGTTAATGGTCTTGCTGGCTCTGAATTGGTTATGGTCCTAATCTCTCTGATTTTTCTTCTCAGTGATGCGGAAAACTACAGAACTTGTTTTGTCTGTTGAGCAGTTCACGATGCTTCCTAACGACCAAGGCACGTCAAAACCAATTGCATAACATGGTGTCGTCATCTAATATTTACCTTTTGCTGGTGCAGCGTGAGCCAGGCATGGGTGTTGGCAGAACTGCTTGGGCCAGTTCTGTGCGACGGCAGGATTCACTTTATTTTTGGTATCTGTTGCCTTTGTAGTACATGCCCGACATAAGAGAAATGGCTGCCATGCTGCAGCTGGGGGTCTAGCCCTCTAATGGATCTATGATATGAAGTACTAAGTGAATGAATTACGCTGATTCAGAAGGGTAGGAATTCTTAGATTTGTTATCGGGGTGAGTTGTTTTCTCCTCTCACTTGATGCAGTAGTGCTGTCCATCATCGTTTTACTGGTATGGTACCCTCTATGAGAAATTAAAGAGTGGATGCCTAATACCTGCGAACAGATTTTTCAATTTGTAATCTGTGACAAGCTGACAGGACATGAGAAAACGTGATGGCCTTTCTGCTTCAGACATATCTATCTGTCTAGGTGTGAGTACCTTGTCAGTGATAGCAGCCAGTGCGGAAAAAGTACGTGATGGTTAGATACACATGGATATGCCTGCGCATCTCCAAATTCGATGTGGAAAGTATGGTGGACGAACTTTTTAAACCGAAGTGTGTTGTCACAGGCCTTTCCTGAACAGTTTATGGACTTTCATACTTGATCTCAACCTACTGGCACTTTGAATTCTGGGCTTTTCCAAGCTGTATGGAATGGTGAAGCAAGGTTTATTCCATGATTCTCATTGCCATATTCTCTGGGAGTGGGCTTTTCTTTTATTGCATGTTCTTAGATGTGAAATATTGAAGTCCAGATAGTTGTACTTTGATACCCTTCCACAACCGAAAATGCAAGCTTCCTGTTAGCCATGATTTCTCTCTCACAAAGGACGTGGTAAGTGTAGCAAATACCATGAATGGACTTAAAAATCTAGTCTCACCTGCAGCCAACTTTTTTGATAGATCTGAAGAAAATGAGGTATTTCTTTATCCTGGCCACTTGCAAGTATCATCTAAAATTTGTGTAGTAAGCACATCATTTCAGAGGAGCTGGGTCATAAAAGGTGGGTTTATCACCTTGGTTAAAGGTGATGAAGTTCAGAAACAAGAAGTTACAAGAAATACGAATTCCGTGTGTGATTCAGAGCGCAAGTATTACGGATTTCTTTCTTTCTTTCACAGTTCACAGAAAATATATTTTCAAAGAGACTGTATTTCATAATACTAAAAAAAGACCAAAAAAAAAAAAAAGAAAAGAAAAAGCTATGATAGCTATATTGGATTTTTAAGTCAGCTTTGATTCCTGCCCTGCTGAATAGAAATGAGCAGCCTAATGTGGAGTCTTCAGGATGCTTAGCAAGTGGTGTTCAAACACCTGGTGTTACATCTAAATATGTGGAAAATAGCTCTGCCTCAGACTCAAGGAAAATGGATTAACTCCAGTATTAAACAAACTGCTGCAAGATTGGACTTCCCTGTTCTCCGTGTATGAACAGCAAAGGCTGGGTCTACTCCCTTCTTGTAAATTCTCTATTGTTTTCTTCTAAGTCATTACTCTTACATTTTTTTGCAAACTGTTACCAGTATCTTAGCGTATTACACTCTCTTAACCAGTCTATGGGTTAAAAAGAAGTAAGGCTGCATCTGGACCAGTTCTTGGCAACTTGCATCCCTTTGATAGCTAGGAATTGTGAATACTATGTTAAAGTGTTTTCTTTTATAGCCTTGTGCTTTGTGGAGATCCATTAGTAACTCTCCGTTTGGAATGTGCTGCTTCTGACTTTATCCACCGAGGAGGACAATTGGAGGATATTTTTGCTTACATGACTTGAATTCATACAGTATAAATGCCTTAGTGTTTTCGAGTCACTTTATTGTGTACGTTAACATTTTATTTCTCTCTTTAATGGTAACACTTCATTCTCTTCAGCTCTTTAATAGCACGTAGAAACAAAGCAGGTGATGGTAGCATTCGCCATTCTATTCTCGGTTGCATAGTCTTGCATGCTCGGGACTCTTCAAACTTCTGCCGTTTAGTTCCGTGGATGAGGTAATCTCCTGGTATAACTCAGGAGAAACAGTTCTTCTTTAAGTCTGTTAAGCTACAACTTTGAAAATTAGGTAACATCAAACATCTTGACCATAGTTTTCACATTCTATGGGGTAAATTGATTTTTAAAACCTCACAAAATGTTTCTTGACCTGCAGATGTCAACAGACGATTGCATTGTCTCCCGGAAGACAAATGCGTATGCTCTCACCATATACAAGAAACTTCACAGTTTAATTTTAGCAAAGTAAATATAAAAATATTTGAGTCACAAAACAGAAAAGAAACAAGTACTCGTTATTTGACCTAAGAGGATATGTTTTGGTACACTCTCTTATGCGTGATTTTGGAGAAACATATGAGAAAAAGTTTCTCTTTCAGATTTCCTTCCCAATATTTATAAGCCAGATGATCGAGAAGCTAACGTTTCATGGTCTCGCTACACTTACTGTTGTAAGATTTGAAGGATTGCATCCCCATCTGTTCATTTGATGGAAACTTTTTGAAGCTTTAACAGTCAGTTTAGATTCTACAACACATCACAGCTTTGAGAGATCTTCCCCAGCATTATTGTCCTGTCTGATGGAGTCTGCATTTACTAGAGATTACAGCTGCGATTATATAACCAAGAGATACAGGCAGATAGATAAAGATGAAAATCCTTTGTATTACTTGGCTTTGATTTTGTTTTGTTGTGGGTTGTTTTGTTTTGTTTTTCCCTCCCAGATTTGAGTTGAATATAGAAACTTGAGTAAAAGAAGTAGAACACAGACTTAGGAAAAGAAGACAATAAATTGTAGTTAGAAACCGTATAAATCAGGGTTCTTGAGAAGATGTGTCGCCTTTACTATATCTGTATTTGTGTATGTGTCTATACATACATATGTGGAAAGGCTTACAATGCAGATGCCCTTGCTGTGAACTCAATAATGACAGTAAGAGTGTTTTTTCTGCGAAATGTCGGTTCCTCTTTGTTAATTCGTAATTTTTGTCTGACCATTTTTTATTTGGGTGAAGATGGTAGTGGCAAGTAGTTGTTTTGCAGTAGAAGAATTCAAACTTCATTAGCAAAATGCAAAGCTATCTTCTTTGCCATCTTACTCTTTATGAAAGTAGGATTTTACACTTAGCAACATTAATTACAATTAACTATAGCATTCTAATTTGTTGACTTTATTTATACAGAACTCTATTAGTGTTAAACAATTAATGGTAAGTTGAACTTTAAAGTGGATAAGAACGTCATTCTAAGCTGTGATAGCTTAGTGGATGAGCATATTGTCCTAAATTGGCTTAGCTACATCGTTAAATCGTTGCTGTATACAGTGTGCGTAATTATATGATGACTGAATGCTATTAAATGTATCACTCTTTTAGGTACACATCACAATACTGCAGCAAATGTTTCTAAAAGTTCTAGTTATGAAAAATGGTTGCTTCAAGCACTATCTTTAAGTGTTCATTGGATCAATTTACAAAAATATACAGGTCAGAGGATTTGACTTACTACTTAAATCCAGTTTTGCAGGTATGTTTACTTTTTGGCAACATTACTTTTCATTTGTGCTGGTAGAAAAACTATTTTAGACTTCGTTCAATAGCTTAATTCTCTTTCCGTACACTTTCACTTACAGAGGATTTGCATTCATAACACATTTTTCCATTTAATATGCTTTATATTATAGTAGGAAATGGAGAAGAGAAATCGCCAGGCTGTTTAAAAATTCAAATAAATACTTGTTTGTCCTGTGAGTTACATTTGAGTTCATACATTTGTTTTTTCAAACTGCTAAGTGCAGTAAGGACACAATCCAATGACGAAGTAACCAGTTTTCTAAAATAAAAGTATGCTAGCACACACACTTTAAAATACATGTATGTAAGAAGGATATTTTCTCTTTACTTTTGCATTAATGTGTGTGGGAAGAATACTTTCTCCTTACTTTTGCATTACAAGCAGATGCACACACGCACACAGACATATCTCTCTCTCTGTCTGTATTTATAAATATGGGCTATTCCTTTCAAGCCGTAGTAAGGCAGTGTATGCAGTGGGAGCAGCCCAAGGCAGAAATAGTGTGACTGAAAACAGCTGTTGCATCTTGGTTCCCCCACTTGCTCCCTGGAGAAATAATATGTTGCTTATCTCCAGACAGTGGTTGATTATTTTCTCCTACGCGTTCCTTGGCTGTTAGTGGGCTCATGGACGAGACGAGGCAGAATCACAGCACCACGTGTCTCTACTTAACTCCGAGAGAGGAAATAGTGTCCTTTGTAGTCTGTTCTTCCCCGTCAGAGAGCCAGCAGTGGCCTACACAGGAGAGTAACTAATTCATGCTCTCTGACCTTCTGCATGTAAAACAAGCAATATTATCATCCTCATTTGCACTTCTTTATTATTTACTACAGTGATAAAATCAGAGGTCCACAGACAGGTTTGAAGTGCTGTTGTCTTGGGTTCTGCATGCGTAGAAACTGGTAGCAGTTACCGGGAAGATGAGGTTTCAGTGCTGATACCACAAACTCCCGAGGGACTCGGGGCTCAGGTGTGCTGCCTGCTGCCTTGCTGGATGCCCCAGTGCCGTGGTGCTTCACCCCGCTCTCCAGCTGCACTGGCTGCTCTCCTGTTCCCTGGGATGCCAGCTCCTCTCCGGGCCCACAGGGCTCCTGCACAGGCACGTTCAGCCTCCGGTTTCATGGATTACCCTGTGGAATATCGTGTACTAGGGAGTTAAGAGGTGTCTTACCTCCTGCCTCATTCCATAGACTGCCACAGCCTTGAGAGGGGATTATTTTGTGTTTAACCTGCTATCTTGAAATCACCCTTAGCTCAGGTCAGGCAAAGGACAAAATGCCAACTGCAAGTAGTCACAGCATCCAAACGAAACAACACAAATGTTGCTGCAAAGGGGGTAAGTGAGGAAGAAGATTCTTAATCAGTTATTAATGAAATAAATTCAGGAAGTTCTCTTCCTATTGTCAGCTGACCTGTAGGTTTTCCTGGCAGTCTCTCCTTTTGCATCCAGTATGCCTTAAGATGCCTGTTGCAGAGAACAACTTCTTGGTGAAATGTAGCGTTTACTGCCAATCCCGTTGTGAAGTCCTTAGCCTTAAAGGAGAAAGCTGTTTTCTTTGTCTCCAAAATTAGTTTATTTCTTATGCTAGAAAATAGTGCAGCTGTTCCTATAAATTAATGGGTTTTGTCATTTTCTTGAAGATCCCTGTCTGTTACTCCATGTTCTGTTCCCTGTACTTACCTGGCTGTTGGTGACTCCTCCCTTCCCCTTTTGGTGATTCAGTGTTTGTTTCCCAGCATGAACTCTGTTGGTTTTTTTCTGAACTTAATATTTCTGTGTCTATTCATCCTTAAACAAGCATAATTGATACACATGTCGGAAGCGGGTGAGCATAGGTGGCTCATTACTGGCTCCAGATTGAGACTGAGTCACCATTTTGTGGACACCAGGGGCTTGGAGCAATTGACCTCCATCATCTTGCTTTCAGCGGTACGGAGACACAGGGTTTCAGAGGCGAGCCAGAAGCACGAACCAATGGGTCTGAATTAGTTGCTGTTTTAAGTGATAACTTTTCAAATTTTTGTTTGAATCTGACCCTCCCTGGACTTTGTTAAGCAGCTATCCAGAGCGCTCTATCAATGTGACTGATGATGTTGAACATCACCTTTACCGTTGTGGTTAAATTGGTTATTATGAACCTGTTTGAACTGATCACCCTAACTACGAGTGCAGCTACACTCTGTTTTCAGTGGTCTATCAAGACCACCTTCAATAAGCAACTGTTTTGTCTCAGGGTTTTAGTGTGGTTTTTTGTTTGTCTGTCTGTTTAAAAGTGGCACAACAGCTCTGCTTTTTCCTTTGGACGCATATAGCATATTATATAAAAAGTTACTGTTGAGGCTCAAGATTGAGCTGGTTTTGCCGCATCACAAGTAGTTTGTGGTCCAAAATCAGTCTGTGTTGATCCACAGTCAGTCCGTGGGTTCTCTCTGTGGATTCAGTTTTGGAGGAAAAGGCAGGCTAGATGTGGCATCATGACCCCGCACTCCTTTATTGCATAAGAGAGAGAACTAAGCGTGTGCGCTCAGAGGGAACAGATGTGGACAGTTAATTCTGTTGCCCTGACTGAGTGATTAAGGGAATTAAACCTGGCCCGTTCCATTATGCTGAGTGTCCTTACACCCACTCCTGTTTAGAAGCAAAATGCTGCTTAAAGTGAAGAGTTACTGAAAAGCAGAGCACAAAACAAACATTATCAATCACAGATGTGACATCTGACCTCTGTGCCTAAACACATGCCTTCATGAATACGAGATTCCATTGCTGTGACCAATTGAATTAGACTATTCAAAAAAAGAATAGTGTGAGACACCCATTTGAGTTGTGCGTTGTGATTAGATTTCATGAAAATTGCATCTGTTAAAAAGGGCTAGGGTAGTAAATGCACACAGAAAAATTACAGTGTGTTTTCTCTATAGTGTTGGGATATGTTTTGTTACTGGTTTTAAAGAGTATTGCTCTACACTTTTCTATCAAGCTTCGCCCTAGGGTGACAGTTTAGAATTTTTAATTTAACTTTGTCTGTCGTGACAAATGTAGAGAACTAGATGGCTGGGAAATTGTGAAAGTTGATTTAAAAGGGAATTATGGAGTCCCTCCACTCCAGTGGATTTAGCAAACCAAATTTTACAAGAACACTATCGATTATGCTTGCAAAAGTAGAGCACAGTCTTATTTGTAAAATATGGCCATGCTAATCATTACTAATTTTTCATAATTAAGGGACCGTAATGTTTCAGAACTGCTCTCCTGTAATATTAATAGAAGATTAAAGATGGGCTGCAACCTTGAACTTGAAGCTTCAACTTCAATGTTTTGAACTTTGTATAATGTGGTAAATAGAAAAGGAAGGCTTACCAAGAGCTTGATTGGGTTTTCAAGACCTGAAATGGTATTAGTTAAACCCTAAATTCCAGTAACTGCATAAGGTATAAGGTACTTCTATTTATTGGCATAGAAAATTGACATACTCAGCCAAAAATAGATGAAAGGGAGGAAAAGGGTGAAAGTAAATGGCAGGTAAGTTCAGAAGCAGTACTTTATAAAGAATTTTACTTCTACCATCAGAAGAGAGCGTGCTGTGGTGTTTCTACCTAACCACACCCTTGGACATATCTTGTGCTGTCTGTAAGACAAGAGTTCAACTTTTATAGCCGCTTTCAGGCAGGTAGGCGTTCAAGAAATGTGATGGTTCAAGAAAAGCACAGTGGCCTCTCTTACCTCAACTCAAAATCTGTGAGGATGCAAAACTACTGTTATGTCTTTACCCTCTCCTTCAAAGCCTCCTGCCTATAGGTGAGGGCAAGAAAAGATAGATGTGCTATTCTCTCTGTTTCTCATACTCTCTGCTTCTCTCAAAGAGAAATTTGAGTCCAACTCTATGACTTTCTGAAGCAGTAACTGCAGCATAAAAAAAAATTGCAAAACCTCCCGCATGTTTCTGAACAAGAGCTATGAAACTAGTCATTGCCAGTTGTTTCATTCTAATATTCATCAATATCCCGAGCTACAGGAGAAGTGCTGGAGCTGCCCATAGATTGAGGAAAGCAATATTGTACCTTTTAACTCCCTGAACTGTTAACTAAGTGCTATCATTGAAATTCTGTGGATAGAGGTGGTGGTGTTTGAATTTTACAGAAGCTGATAGCTTAGACCACTGCTCACCAGGGAATTATGTTCAAGTGTATTTTTCAAGTGTTGATACATTAGACTGCTTAATTTTATGGTCCTGTGACTGAATGTAATTAATATTTTTAAATTAATTTCAGGCAACCTACTTAGCATTCTGTATTAGTAGGAATTAATGCTAGTACCTTTTTGTTTTCTTATGCACAATTATTTTGCAGATATTTGCTTTTGTCACTGCTGTTTGTAAACAAAATGAAAGCTTTTTATTTGAATTGAAAACAAAATATGTTTTTTTCAAAAGTAAAATAAGTCTTATGAGAATTTTTTAACAGGAACTGTATTTCAGCATTAAGAAACTTAAGAAAATAAACTTTTTTTCCTTGCTTACGATATGCTGCAGAGTATTTAATGTCAACTATATTTTTTTCAAGACTTTGAACCATTTTGGTTCTCTTTTACTATGGCAGTGCCTGCAGCATTAGTCTTTTGGGCATATCTTAGACCTCTTGTTATGATCATGTTAGAGAGCACTGGGTTTTTTGCCTTCTGAGCTCTTGAACGTGCAATGTTATTTGTGAATCTTTGAATCAAAAACATCTCTAAACAAAATTTTAACTTTACATATCAGGTGCAATTGTACTCTAACAAAGTTGGGTTCTTGCTGATTTTGGGGCTCATCTGTTTTGATTCTGGCTATCCTTTATTTCTGCAGGTTTTGCAGCAGCACATATATTCTTACATGACCTTTCAGCTTACTGCTTGCAGAAAAACTGGTAGAGGGAAGATTGAATTAAATAATGATGAATGGAAATGCAATGGGCTGTTCCTCTCTGTTCTTAAATGGAGGATTTGTGAGACTGAATCCTCTCTGTTCTTAAATGGATGATTTGTGAGACTGAATCAGCTCCTTTGTACTCCTCCCCCTTCTTTCCCTTGCTGTACCTGTGGCTGGAACAAGCTAGAGAACCCCTTGACTTTCCTCCCCACGTGGCCTGCTAGGCCACGAAGAATGGGCCATGACTATCCCTGGTTTCTGACACAGACGAGGTCTAAAAGCTCTCCCTGTCCTTGCATTTGTTGCTGCTTCCAAGTCAGCAGAGTTTGCTGTAGCCAGTAGACTGTGGCTGTGTTGTTAATGAAAAGACCTGGGACGTTGCACAAATTCTGTCTGTTCTGCCATTTACATGAGGACTGAAGAGCAGGCAGAAGAATTGTACAGGGGCTTCATCAGAACAAGAAAAATTTGAAGTGAGATTAGGAAGTATGACTTTTGTTTTTTTTAACCCGGGAAACAGTGTGGAGTTATTTTCCTTTCTCCTTGTGCAGACTTTTAGATAATATTCTTGGATGTTTTCCAACAGAGTAGAATGACCCAGTAAGCCTGACAGTGGCCCAACGGGCACATGTCTTCTAGTTTCAACGTTCTGTGGGAAGGCAGGAGTGTTAGTGAAGCTATATATAATGATTAGTATAGAAAGATGGAAACACTAGGAGGGCACATTTGCGCGTGTGTAAATGTATTTACTTCTGATAACATGAGTTGTCATGGAAAAGGTTAAAATTCGCTAGTATAAATTCTAGGAGTTTTTGGTTTAATTACCAGGTTTTTCTGATTTCCTTACAATTTCACTTTGAATTAAGTGTCTAGCTGATTTTACACAAGGATGGTCTTTCCTAACTTTAGTTGCTGTCTTTTGCCATACGATTGTTGGTGTGTTCTATTAATCTTGCAATCATTGCCCTTCTGGCGGTATGCTGCTTGATTTGTATCCTGCAGCATGTTGGAAGGAACGGTAGAGGGAAAGACAAAATGCAAAGTTATAAGAACAAGATGAAAGAAGAATTTTGGATCAAATGCTGCAATAGCAAGCAACATTTTCTTTTTATGTCATCCTGAGTCAAACACAAGATAGAAATACCTGGGATACTTCTTGTCTAATAAACTAAACCATGAAACCAGTGTGGATCTATTCATCTGCTGCAAAGAATCCTCTCTGCTGGTTATTGTTACTATGCTGGGAAAAGGAAGGAAAAAGAAAAGAGAAAATGCTTCACTTTTTCACTGCTGTCATCACTCATCCTAATGAGGACAAAAAAGGTTACCTCTGCTAGGAGCATGATGCTTTCATGTACTCTGAAACCCACCTGCTCACTTCTTAATGAGAGTGTAAGGTTTGGAGATACTGTGATCGTGTTAGGTTATTTCTGAAATACATTACACAAGAAATAACTGTCAGCTGCCTATTTGGTAACCATGATTTTTTTGAATTCAGACATCTTATGAAATGCTCTTGAAATAAATTTTGGAATCCTTTATTCTGACTGGTTTAGACCTTGTCAAGTGTCAGACATCAGCAGTCTCTGTGTCTTGGGGATTTGTAGGTTGCATTTTACACAAACATATTTCAGCATCTGCACCGATAATATGCAATATATATGTATGTATATGTAAATAAATATCCAGATCAGCACTGTGGTTTGAATTTAGAGAAGATCTGACACTGCTTATGAGCTTTCAGAGACTATTAGTAAGAGGAAATGATTTTTCATAAGGTATTTTTGACGTATCTGACCCGTAAATTTCACCTCGTGTTCTGCTTCTGAGTTTGTGTATGTACCTTGGAGTTGAAGTGTCATCACCATCCTATGCTTTACAGCTGGGGTGTAAGGGGGAGTCTAAAATTATTAAGATGAGAAGGAGATGGTTTTATTTTGAGATCGAAAGCTGCAGGTGAATTTAGAGAGGCTTTTTTTTTTCCTCTGGGAAAAAAGCGCATAATGCATACCCTATTTTGTATACCACAAGACATACAGCTTGTTTTTTTCCTGTACCTATTTGTTACTCCATTTGCTGTTAAGTATATAAAACATAAGAAGTATATTGGTAAACTTCAGTGGTTAAAACCTATTTGAAACTGATAGAAACAAGGTGTTACCACCTCATTTGTGGTCACTTGAACAAGACAACTGAGAGAAAACATCAGCTTTGGAGCTTTGTCAGTGATCATAAAGTTCACCAGCTTTCTCGAGTCCTGACTGAATATCGCTAAGCACAGCATGTTTTGCTCCAGTCTCTCCATTTTGTTCATATGAGTATTGCTACTGTTAAAAGCTGCGCAGAAAGGGAGAAATAGATCCTCTACGGCCAGCTGCCAAATCATTTCAACACTTCTGGAGAAAAAGCAACACTTGGATTTCCATATGCATTTTTACTTACAGTAAATTTGAGTTGGGACCAATTAGTATCTGTACAACTGTAGGTCATTTAGATTAAGTAGTTCAGCGTTGCTTTTAGTATTTATTTTTTTGTTTCATTTAATTAATCTGCTTTATAACCTAACCGTGTGACTTTCAGTGAAACATACATTTTTTTTCTGCTTGCTTGATAGCAGAGAGATTTAGCTGTCCATAACCAGCCCGTGGGGTTTTTGTTTGTTTGCTTTTTGGTTACTTAAATGGTGCATGAGAAGAAACCAGCTTGCCTGGGAGGCGCAGGTTTACAGTAGCAATCAATTGCTTCCTCTAACACAATACAGTTAAACTTGATGGAAGAATTGCTTAAGTTGATTTGTGCTGCATAGCTGTCCATTGTCAAAAATTCATTATGGTCATTGGTCTGCTAATAAAGGTAGCTCATAGAGCAAAGTAATTTTGAGTTAGAGGAACAGATGTATGCTCATTAGTGTCAAGGAGCTCACCGTCAGGAGTTCAAGCTGAGTAATGATTAGCCAATGGAAAGTATGACTTAAAATCCTTAAAATTCTTTTAACCCTTGCAAATACGTGTCTTTTGAGGGCCAAACTGACTTACTAATTTGCAGTGCAGTCGGGGCATATCAGGCTCTCAAAGCCACAGGAGAGGTGACAGGTGGGGTTAACTGATCCTTGAAGAGACCAGGCTAATGCTCAGGGAGGGGGAGGACGAGGGGGGCACATAGTCTTTCCCACTGCTCCCCCCGTTTTATCAGGGATTGGGAGGGGGATTCATACTCTTTATCCCTTTCATTCTCCAAAGGTCCTTAAGCAGCAGCCACGGGCTTCACCCTAACTCTGAAAGTGGAGTAATCTGTCTGTGTGCTTTTGGGTTGTTTTTATGTTTCATTTGAAGAGAATAGAAGGAAGAGTGCTTGCATGGCGAGAATTGAGTTTTACAGGGTTGAAAATCTGCCGTTGCTATTATTTAACAGATTTTTAGCCTGATTCCAAATTCTTGACCTAATGTTTCTAGTACAAGAGCTCTTCTATTGCCTCTTGAGTCTTTCACTAGCTGTCCAGCATTTAGAAAGAAGCACGCCCTCAGTGCTGGGGCTCCCACCGACTTACTGCTCCATGATGCAACACCTTTGCTGTGACCTTAGGATAACAGGTAAATGATTACAATACCGTCATGGTTTGTTTCAGCAGGTATTAGCTTCCTCCAGTGAGTGAGTTGTGCTGTTGGTCTATGTAGGGGAAGTTAAAAGGGCATGGCATAATGCCCGTAAGTAACATTTTTTTTTAGTCATTTAATTCTGTTTAAACCAGGACATCATCTTTGAATCACTGAATGAAGAAACAAATGAAGATTTTTGATATTATTACAGTATATTCCCGCAGGTCATAATAGAAAGATCAGTGTTACACAAAGACTTTCATCATAAAAATTCATATTCTGATGAGAAAGAGATTGTGTTAATGACATGAAACTACTGGAAGGTAGTGCTACGCAATCATATGCTACAGAAACGTAATATTTTATCCTTCAACTTGTTCTCCTTCCTGTTGCATATTGTTAGTTCACTCCCCATGAATATTTCCTGTATCTGATGGATAAACTCAAGTAAGATGTGTGATAGCTATTCATTGGCAAAAATGCTTGAATTTCTGTAACATAAGCATAACTATATCTTCTCACCTGCCCTTTAACTGTGATTTATCTTAGAGTTGAAGCATAGTCGGTTCCATTAATCAACGTTGAATGAAGTCTGTAAGCTTTATACTAAGATTCAAGTGTAAAAACCTTTCTTTTAAAGCTTGCCAAACTCCACCTCTGAATTTTCTTTCTGTTGTAGGAGCTGATAACGTTGCTAACACCTAGGTAGAATTGGAACAGTATTTCTTGTGGTGATTTAAGTGATAGTGATAATCTCTCTTCTTGCCAGAGAGACAGAATGCTCTAAGCTTAGGTCTGCGCATAAAAATATTTGAAACAATGTTTCAAATACATTGTTTGGAAATATATGGGGTTTGTTTTAAATTTTTCTTGTATAAGTATTTAGTACAGTTTTTCTACAAATAGAAAGTTATTTTGGCTTATACAGGCTATAAACCAACGATGGAGAGTGACAGAGCAATGGGAGGTTTATTTGGTACTTGCTGAAAATGGAAATTATTACAATTCCCATTATTAGAAAACTGTAAAATGAAACAATAAGTACATAGCAAAATACACTTGCTAAAAAAAAAAATGCTGTGGGTTGCAAAGTAGATAAATATTCAGGATAGTTGTAGATAGAGTTTAAGTTCGCTTCTTTGAGAAAAAGATTATCTTTTAGCACAGAGCTGTGACAAATGACATAATGATTTTCTCCCCTCCACTGAAGTGGTACCTCTGTATTTCTGGGAATGTATGAGCAAATATCTTCGTTTTCTTTTTTTTTTAGTTATTTTTCTGGCAGAAAATATACAATGCTTTATCCACACTTGTGTCCCTATGTGGTCATCTACATGTCTTTTTGTAAGTGCCTGATGTTTCACTTCTGTGACAACCATCTATATTGATTTATTATACAAAAATGAATACTTACTATAAGATGATGGTTTTGTAAGAAGTGTCTGTTCTTCAGTCTGCTTTATCAACACAGTGCAAATTAATATTACATTTCAAAAAAGGCCATTTTTTGGCCCATAATAAAACTGTCATGAGCACAGATGGTGAAAAGCATCTTTGAAAAAATAAGGCAAATTTTGATCTTTTCCACTTAGCTAGTGAAAGCATCACTCCATTCCATTCCTCTGGTCTCCAGGTCTTCCTCTCTGGTCTCTGCTGTAAGGGTGTAACAGGATGGACGTTTTATAGGACAGAGACACCACATTTTTTATTTTTTCCTATTTTAACTTTTAGGTAGGCAATGTGGGAAATGTTAAGGCAGAGAAATTATGGGGGCACTGGAGAAATTCCTGTGATAGGATTTTCTGACGTGAGGAAGTATAAACCCATCATCTGCCAGGCACAACAAAAATCAGAAGATAAAATTAACTAGTAAGAAATTGCCTTACTCTCCCCTCTCTTTTTAATAATTTCTCAATTTTTATCCCAGGCTCTTCTGGCTTGTACATCATAAACTGTTAAATAAAATGAAGAATAGCCTTAATGTACAGTATTATGATAATGTTAAATAATATTTGGCTCAATAAATGAACTATTATGTATTACAGTATCTGTCAAAGATAGGGACAAATGTGTTTCACCTACTGGTTTGTGTATGGTGCTCCAAAGAGTTTTTCAAACGTGCATGTGCCCAAATTTTTAATTCTCTATTTAGATGTATGAATTAGTTTAAAAAAAAAAAAAAAAAACACAACCCAAAAAAAACCCACAAACAAAAAAGTGTGAGTACATTAATATTTTAAAGGCATTTTTATAGAATAAACTTTCAACATACAGTCAGGCTAAAATTCTATATTCACTTTTCCATTTTTATTAAAGCAGAGAGAACTGTGTAAACCACAGTTAGATGCTCAATTTACCCCTGTAAGATCACTGCATCACGCTGAAGCGCACCTGCAGTCCATATGCTCTACGCTTACTTGCTGAACCTGTACGGCTATTTGTAGTGTCTGTCTTGCCTGAGACGTTTTATTTAGTTCTTATCCCTGCTATGCTCACCTTGGGGCTGCTGGGCAGGTGGGAACAGACTCAATTTGCAAGGGCACACAGATACAAGAGAGCAATCCTGCTCGCAGTTCTGTTTTTGTGTGGAGGCCCGTCTTTTAAGGTTCCTGCACTTCATAGAACAACCAGACTGCTCAGTGACTAAAAGGGCAGGCTGCAGGGTGGGTTAGCTTTGGAAAGTAGGAGTTTTGTTCTATGAAAAAGGCTTTTTATTGGTGATTGACTGGCAGATCTGGCGAATAAGATGGTGTCAGGAATATGCTTCTGGTCATCTAAAATCCATCTGTGTTTGGTGGAGTATTAATAAGCTTTTTGAAAAATTGCACTGTGAAAGTACAAGCTTGAGATGTAAAATTGTCAAGGGTTTGACAATCAATCCCACTTGACTTTCTTAGTCTTGATAGGACTGTGTATGTGCCCCCTTCGTTGGGACTGGGGCTACGGCTGCTCTCTGAGGTGGCTGCTTCCAAATGCTCTAGGCTGGTACAGCCGGAGCTAACATGGACTGACTTGTGCTACTCTAGATGTTGGTGTTACCTGTGACTGCTGGCTCTGGTCGGGGAAGCGGTGACCTGGCAGTATGGAGCTCCTTGAGGATTAGTTTCTATTATTTCTTTGAGGAGGATGCTGTGTTGCTGTGCTCTGAAGCAACTGACACTGGATTTAGACAATTTAAAGTTAGTACTAGCTACACTTAACTTCATCAGTGTTTGCCTAAAGTCATTTCCTGCGTTCCTGGTCCCAGACAAATGTCCATTACAAATATCTAATCGTCCACCGTGAAGAAAGGACAGATTCTGAGATGTTGGAGCTGGAAGTCATTTACAGACTGCATTGTATTACAGGGTGGACTTGTTTAGGATAATACATAAAGCTTTATTTTTCTCAGTTTCTTCCTTCTTTTAGCAGTCTCAGTAATACTTTTCTGCATAATTTTATGCTTGTCAATTGTACTGTGCTGCTGTTTCATTAATAAGTGAATATTATTCTTGGTACAAAGAGAGCTGAAGTCTTATATGGGTTATAAATCCTCTTGCAGTTTCTAGAATTCAAAGCTAGTTGTCAGATCAAAGCATTTAAATTCCACCAAGGTACTCCTCACCCTCCTTAACTTTATGACTTCCTTGTTTTTGCAAAGGCTGCATATATAATATAGTATCATGCTAGACTATTTGGATATTCTTTCACTAAATGTCGGCAGTGATCCGTATTAGCTGATATTTACATATTTGTATTTAAATTTTGGTGATAATATGTCTTGTTTTCTGTTAATCTTTCTACTAACTAAACTGAGAAGTTTGTATTTTAATGTTGCTTTATTTTACACCTTATTCCGCTTTTAATGTTTATTTTAAACAAATCCTTTATTTGCTCAAGCAGCACTGTAACAGTCTATACAAAGTTATATAAATATAAAGCTAGTTAGGTTAGCCCAGTGCAGTAAGCCATGAAAATGTAAGTTCTCATTTTCTATTTCAACACACTTTCTTCAAGCTGTTAATAAACATAAATATTATCGTGTTGTATTCAGTAGTGTTACAGATTCAGTGGCACTATTCAAATTCCTTCATGAGATGAGTATGGATAAACACATTGGAAGTACAAAATACTGGAAATCAATTGAAGTCAACTAGCAGGAAGCATCTAATATCAGATTATATGTGTACACCTGTGTAACCTTGTTGATGGCTGTCATATGAAAAAAGTATAGCTGTAGGCAAGTTTTTAAATGTTTTCTTAACTACGATTTTTCTGAGAGGTCATTTTTGTTAACTCTAGGAGAAGAATAGACCTTTACCATACCAGCTTGATGGTGTTATGTCCTTGCTTCTTGTGTGCGTTTTTCAAAATTTTAGTTTAATACCGCAAGCAGTGGGTTTATCGTCTGATGGTGCGTCACCGTCTGATGTAAGCTGTCATTGCTGGTTTCTGGGACGGCTCATGATAGAAGGGTTTGGGGTATGGGGGTGGGTATGTGGGTGGCTTTAAAGTTCAGTACTTTTGCCTCACTCCATGCTGCCGATGTCTTTGTGTATAACCGAGGCTGTAATTTGACAATCCAAGAACATTCACAAAAATCCTTCCTAATTGATTATTAACATTGTATGCTAAAGACCCATGGAACTTAATTCTCACCACTGAAACAAAAGGTGCCTCTAGGGCAGTTTTTAAGACAAAAGTGTATTTGTACTCTTCCTTCCTCCATTCAGCTGTCTTTCTGAATTAGTTTGGATAGTGCTTTCTGAGGAAAGAATCGGATTTTTAATATTATTTCTATGGTTAATAGAAAATAAATGTTTCATAATTAATACTTTTTTACTACTTGATTTCAAGTGCCATTTTTCTGGTAATATTAAAAGGGATGAGGTGATCTCCAAATGAAGCAAAAAATGTAATTTGAAGTTGATATTTGATTCACTTCACACTACTATGAATTTTTACTTTTTCCTTTTCTGCAAAAAAAAAATTGCTTAATTACAGTTAGAATCAAGATTAAGCTCTCCCCCAAGATTCAGACACTGACCCCATCATGCCTCCCTGCCTCCCATGAAAGCGTTTTTCTTACAGACCTACTGAAGAGGCTTTAGCTGCTATATGGTACTCAGCAGAGCAATGGTATCAGTTTCTGAGCTCTTGCTGGATGTTCAGGTAGTTGTGGTTGTCAAGAATACTGTTTGTTATTTGCAGTTGCCAAGAAAGTTTGATTTTTAATTTTTTTAAAAAATTTTCTTTCTTGGTTGGTCATTCCTCACTTCCATTAAAGGCAGGAGGGTATTTTTCCAAGACATTACATTTTAGAATATCTGGAAGAATAAGATGTTTGAGTAGTTCTGGCTTTAATGTAAACAAGATCTCAGCTACCTCATAGCTTGATCTTTGTGCGTTTCTCCAGCCATGGACATATTATTCTTAATAAAACTTCCAACTGGTGGCAATTGAATGCCTTCATCTCTCCTATTTTTCCTCTTGTTTTACTTCTTTGAAAGTTCTTTGATCCAAGACAGCATAAAGTTGAGTCTGCTACAAGCTCTTTCTTTCCCCTTATTGAGGGAGCTGGCTGTCCTTTGGGGAGGAGGATGGAATTCAGTCAAATTTTGGAGACCAGTAAAAAATTTTCTGGTTCTTGGATGACTCTGAGCCACTTGTCTTTTATGCTTAATATAACCCTGTATTTGCACAGATATATTGAAGTTAGCAGAAAAAAACGTTTAAAAAGTAAATGTACATTATTTATGATTAATAATTCTGCACTTTATGTTAATAGTAGAAGACTATTGACATCTATTAATGAGGTAGCAAAGAAGCAAATGATATAAATGAGCATAAAATGATTGATAGATATGTTTATCTGAAAGCCGTGGTAACATGTGCATACTTTTCAGAATGAAGTTTTTTTTCCTGATGAGTTGAGATAAATAACCAGATTTCTTTGGGATTGTAAATTAAGTATCTTACTATTTCTGTTAATACAATGTGCCAAATTCTGCTCTGACAGTTTGTCGTACACTTCTGTGGTGCTGAATATTTTTCTCTGAGCTTCAATATTGTAACCTGGGTTATGCTATTACAATTTTCATTATAAATGATTATGTAGAGATTTCAGATATTCAACAATGAAAAATCAAGTTCTTAAATCTCCTCAAAAGTAGGTTTAATTCACACATGTATTTTATATATTCCTGTCAAATTAATATCTATGCATTAATGTGCTCATTAATGACATTAAAAAGAAATTATATATTTGGATGTTATATATTCCCAGAGTTGTACTTCGTACTGTTCTCTACACTAACCTTGTTAAAAGCGATCATGTTGTGTATAACAGTTCTATCATGCTAATGCATACGTATCTCTGTTTCAGAGGAGTTGAACTACTAACTGTAGGTAGCTTTTCAGGCTGAAGTTGCTTGAGTACCTATGTATATGGCAGTGTACCAATGCACAGTCCTCAGCCTTGTAATTTTAGAATTCAGTGTCTTAATAGGATCAAATGAGTAATTACATACAGCTCAGCCTGCTCCCTTCACTCACGTTGAGTTGCAGTCTACTCTAGGATTGATTGTAGGGGAGGAACGTGCAACGCAGCATTAAGAGGGACGGCATGTTTTGGGGTCTTTGTTTAAAAATTCAGCAGCACTGGGTAATGCAAACTTGTTTGTAGCTATTAGAATCAATCAAATTAATCAAATATGGATAGCTTCATGGGTTTTTTTTTCTTTTCATACTTATTAATGTTTTCACAGGAAACTCTTCGTGCTGTTCTCTTATTAAGCTGGAGGTGTGTATAGTTCTCTGGGAGAGGTGGAAAGACAACAGCCTTAGCTCTGTCACAAAGCAGTTTGATTTGTAGATTGAGGGTGCGAAGAGCCGTGTACTACCATCAGGATCACGGCCACTAACCTTGGCTACTACCTATAGATAGAGATAGGGAGCGCGGCTAAGTGGGCTGGTACACCTGGGGTGGTTTTAGGTGGAATGTTACCTGAGCCATGTTGCTGGAGTTCTGGAGTTCTGGCATGCACACGACCCTTTGGATGGTCAGTACCATTAGGCAATGTGCCTATGGCCTTTCTCTGAACAACATGTTCCTGCCTTATATCAGTTCTTGACTTCAGCACAATTTAAGGTGTTTGCTTTGGCAGTTCTCTTCACTGGGATTGTCACAGCAGTGTGGAATGAAATATAGTGGTGAGGAATGAGTGAATGCAAAATGATACTAAAGGGCGAAGTATTTGGATGTTATTCGGCCTCTGAAGTTCAGAAGGGGAGGAACATTCAGATTCTTACAGAATTTATTGCTGAGTTACCACAGTCTCCTTTCTAAAGACGAACTAAAGATATTAAAATCCTATAGCTGCCTCTGTGTAGGGCTCAAAAAGTTTGGTCAGAAGGAGAAGGGGAATCTGTTCTGTCTATGGTGGACATAAATTTGAAAGGCATTTTTCTGTATCCTGATATCCTAAGACTTTACAAAAAAAGTCATGTCATTAACTTGTGTTAATGCATCAGCACTTGCACTTGTGAACTGTTCTTGCCATGTCTGTTTCTGTTCAGGAGATGACATGGTAAGAACAGTTAATGGTAAGAACACGGTAAAATCAGATATTCAATCTGTAGTTATTCCAAGTCTCTCCAAGCTGTTTCTGTTCAGAAATCTTCTGTTCCAGAGACAGACATGGAGAGACTTGGAATAACTACAGATTGAACATCCAGACATAAGTCCTGGGAAGGATATTGGGAATCTTTCAAAAGACTGATTTACAAAGAAATAAGCGTAGGGATGTAATTCTCAGGATGCGTAGCTTTACAGGAAATGAATCTTGAGCAAGCTCTATTTCAGTATTTAAAGAAGTTCAAAGGTTTGCTGATGAAGGTGAAGGTGTAGCTGTAACAGCCCTTTTAGACAGACAGTTCTTCGCATTGCATGACATTCCAGTTTGAAAAATAGCACTGCCCTGTATCAGTGAAGCACAAGTTAAAGGGATGAAGAACTGGCCAACTGACAAACCTAAAAAATTAGTCATAATAATAGAGTGCAGCTCCATAGGGATCAGCACTGTGCTTGACACCGTTTAACAGTTTCATCATTGATCTGAAGTACATGGAACTGTGATAAAATTTGCAAATGACACAAAGATTACCGAAGCGGTAAATAATGAGGGCAGGGCGTAATATAGAATTATCTATACTGATCCTGCCTGTATTCAAACATAATGTATTCTGATTCAGTCAGATGCTAAGCTTTACAGCTGAGAGCGAAAGCATATTAAGTGAAGCTAATAAGAAATGGAAGAATTGAGAAACTTCAGGACTCGGAAACTGACAAATCAGCATTACTTTTACAAATATAAGAAAGGGCCCAAACAATCCTTACCTATGTAGACAGACAAATAGTGAGTAATGGACTGATCTGTAAGCATTAGGATCAAGTACCAAAGGAAATGGTGAATTATCCATCTCTCTGAATCTTTACTTCAAGACTAGGAGCTCTGCCTTAGTTTATTATGGAGTATTGGGCTCAAACCAGGAGTAATCAAATGAAATGTCACAGCATTTTGATGTACATGAGGTCAGGTTGTATGAACTAGGATTCCCTCTTGACCTTGAACTGTATCTATAAAAAGTACTAAGTTGACTTGCAAAACTGTTTGAAAAACTTTTCTGGAAAAACTGTTGTACCTCTTATGGGAAATTACTTGTCCCTTTAATTTAAGGTTGAAGCTATATTTTTAGGTTCTACTAGAATGTGCTTCTTCCCACATGCTAAATTTAGACAAATTAAATTGTCAATTTTTCTGGCACGATAACGTGCTAGTCTAGAATGTTGGGGATTTTTTTGTTTTTTCCTTTTAAGTTTGAGGCAAAATGTGTATACAAATTAAAGGCTTCCCAGAATGAGATACGTTTTCCTACTGCTTTTGTGAGTTGTGATAAGACGACATTCTGGCCCATAAATGAAGTTTATTTTTGCCATAGGGAGGGAACTTCTTTCAAGACAGGGGAAGTAGGAGTACTTATTTCAAAATGTTTTTAGAGCAGATTTAGAGTTGAAACCTGAACACCTGTTGTCGGGCTTATACTAATCACCTGTGAACTTGTAAGTAGGGTGACACAGTGCTGTGTTGTGATGTTCATGTTTCTTAAAGAACTGGTTAATGTTCCCACGGAGTGAAATTCTGTTGTGGCAGCGCTGGAAATGTGGAAGCTCTTTCCACTCTTTTCTAACATGTTTTGCAGTGGCGGATACGCTCCACAGTCCCTGCTGTTTCAATATTTTGTCTCTACCTTGCACTTTCTGTGCATCAGTCCCTATAGGGAGCCTTCACAGTACCTGGGACTCGGCAGCGTTGCTGGAGGACTGACAAGTCCCAGACAAGTCAGTCTGAACCTCAGCAGTGCTCGGTGTCTTTGCAAACGTAGAAATGCCTTCTGAAGAGCACAGAGAGAGGATCTGCGTTCTTTCCCTACTTTTCCCAGTGTCCTTCAGGCTTATGATCCCTCCTGTTGTTCAGTAATTCGTAGTATTGAGAGGCATTTGTGTCCCTATCAAGAAGCTGCCAACTTAAGTGCCCTTGCTAAGAGGTTACATTTTCTCCTATAGTCAGTCAAGTATTTCAAGAATGATTCAGACTTGGATGTAGGTTAAGGAAATATTCTTTAGAAATTTTACAGGGAGTTTAAGTGCTTATATCTTGTCTTTCTTTAAACTCCTAACACTTGTGTTATCGTTACATCCAGTATAAAAAGTTTTCTATTAAAGTAGGGGTTATATTTTTAGATACAAAGATAAAATGATCTCATCTCAGACTTGAATTTTTTTTGTGCTCATTGAATAAAGCAAAAATAAAGGCTGTTGCATTCACCTTTCTGCATGTTTTGCTTTGTTGTGGGTTTTTTTGAAGTGTGGCCTGGATTTTTGTTTTCCAGCCCTGCCAAAATTTTAATTTCCTTTTTAAGGTAAATTGCAGTGTTCTGTCAAATCACCGTCCAAAAAAAGGTTTAGTTACACAGCGGCTCTTCAGAGAGTATCTGTGTATGGCAGTGGTGTTTGTGGAAGGAGGGAGTGGCAGGGTGGGGAGGGATGTGTTCTGTTTCTCTTGTGAGTTAATTTTAGTCTTTGGTAAGTAATTTCCATTAAATGTGATGAATTGAGCTGCTATGCAAAACAAACGGTGTCTGTGTATTGCAAGACTATTAGCAGAACGAGGGTGTCCTACTGCTGAAAACCACAGGTGGAATGTTGCAGAGGTCATTATCTTAGTAGCCTTTAAGTGAAGTGTACAGTAGTAAGATGTGCTTTGTTTTCTATAGAATGCACAGCTGAACAAAAAAGTATTGGAAGCCATAAGAGTGAGATGACAAATACATGATGAGATTAGTATTATGTTCAGAGGAACAGCAAAAAAATACATTCCCTCAGGAAAATTGGAGTTGCATAGTGTGAGATTGTAATACAGCCATTGAAAAGCAGAGCCACGTAGGAATTTTCTGCTCTCATTGAATAAGGCTCTACAGATCTTTTATCTGGATTCAGGCTCAGGCATATGATTATTGTGCTGACTCACTTGGTAGTCATATGATGTGAGGCCTGTTAATATTAACCCAGACATGTAAAAACATCTGAGTTTTTCTTTAAGGTAAGGGGAGCTTGGGACATAGAAGTTGGTAACAACAAAGCACCAACTTCAGGATGAAGGTGTAGAATTGGGTGGGAGAGGCCAGGAGAATGTTTTGGTTCTTTTGTACGAATTAGGGCAAAAAGAGAGAAAATCTTGGAAATAGGACACTGGGAATGTCGTCTTTGAGAAGAGGTTTTTCATGGTATTCCAGTAAAGAGCATAAAGTAAATCTTGCTTGGAGTGCTTGTGTCTGGCATAGCAGCATGGAGGTGTTTGGAGTGTAGTCTGAGAAATTTGTGAAATTCATGCCCAAACTAGGGGTTTGAAGGTCAAGTACACCTGAACATCTGAAAACAAAACACACAGCATGAGTAGTAAGAAAGTAAGTTCTTTATTTTACACATGGAGACCCCAGATGAGGAAAGCAAATGAGCTTGCACAGAAGAGCTGTACTGCTGCGGCACGTGTTCCAAGTTGCAGTCCTGACCGGTGAACTGTCTCTTATTTCGGCGTTCACATAATGCTTGAAAGGCTGAGCACAGTATTTCACTCATGACTACTTGAAAATCAGAAATAAAGCAGACACAAACAAAACAGTGATTTACACCCAATGCTGTTGTATTTACTGTTGCAAAAATATGTGGTTGAATGTTGAAGAGACTGTAGCTCTCTGCGGGCGCACAGCTGCCTTCACGTTCCTCTGTTCCCACATCAAGGGTGTGGGGAAGTTAACGCGAATCTTGGAATTACTGCCATTGAGTTACAGTTACAATGGTTTTAAAAAGAATTAATAAATCATACATTTTTCTGCTAATTAAAGCTAAATACTTAATTAATGTCAGTGGGAAACAATATGTAGATTTTATTGATATAGTAACTTTTTTTAACCTAAGGACTTCATAATGGAATAATATGATTTCTGTGAAATACCAGACCTCACGTGAGGTGGTCTGATGCTTTGGAGCAGACTGAATTCTTAACCAGGTGTGCTTAGAACTGAACTGGTTTGGTCTGAGATGAATCTTGGTCAAAACCAGAAACCCCACCATTTAAATGCAAATCATTGCAGGAATTAAGGGAAAAAGGAGAATATTCAGATTTTTTTGAAATATTTTTGTAAAGACTATAAAAAACTCAGTCTCTGCGTGATTCCCTTCATAACTGAGAGATAAGTGTGATAAACCTTCCAACCCCCTGCCACACGCACACCCGTACAATGCTTTGAGATGGTATAAAATCCTCACGGTGAACATGGGCATTTGGCTATTCTGCAGATCAGGGCTGATCCAAAAATGCACAATAGTGTATTTGACCAGCCAGCACCATTCTCTGAGTTTTAGGGTGTGGCTTCAGTGCGCTTTGCACTGGACTTTACCCGTTAACCTCTTTCTGCATGAGGGCTGCCACTGGTTTATTGGGATTCAGGGCATGCTTGAATGACATTGAGGGCATGAGACCCACTGTTGGAGGTAAGGATTTTAAGGGCAGTGAGTTGCAAGCAAAACCAAATAATGTTTGCAGTTATAACGGACTCATACGATGTTAGATAACATTGCAACCTCCAGCCAAGCAGAAATTATAGGATCCTATAAAAATAGGACTGGAGATGACTTTAAGAGGGACTCTGGTTCGTTTCTTGCCAGAGGACAGGATACAGTCTCCTTAATGTATTCTTACATTCTTACAGGTATTGGCTAAGCCATTTTTAAGTCTCCAGTGATGGTGAATCTATGAAACCCACCCAAGTCATTCTCTATCATTAAAAAGTATTTTGTAATCTCAACCTTTACTTTGGTTTGTGCAGTTAGATTTCTACTGTTGCTAACTTAACCACGTGAATATGAATATAACTTTTCCTTTCCTTTTTAATTTTGCATTATATGCAGTTGAAAGTGTGTTATCTTGTCCCATCCCCTTCCTCTCCTCTTTAGACTAAACAATCTAGATTTTTTTTGGTCTGGTTTTATGTAGGTCATGTGTTTTCTGATTATCCTTGTGGCACTCTTCTGGACCTTGTCTGGCATTCCTCATTCTTGAAGTGCAGTGCCGCAAACTATGTGCAGAACTGTGACTGAGCAGAGTTGGAAGGATTATTTCAGAGTCTGTTTTCTTGTTTATACAGCCCTATATTAATATAAACATAAAATATATTTAGAGAGTGAGGAACAGCATGATATTGTTGATTCATGTGCAGCTTGTGATCTGCCACAGCCAACAGCTTTTTTTAGTGCAGAATTACTTGTTTCTCATCTGTTTGTGTGCAGTTGAGTATCTCTGCATAAAGGAAAAATCTTGCCCTTTATCTCACTGTCGTGGACTCTTTTTTTCAGAAACATTTTGCCCATATGTCAAGCTGAATTTTAATTTGAAACCTGTTGGGCAGTGCACTACTTCCTCATTGTTATGTTGTTTCTATATTTAAATACTCCAGATTTTATGTAAGATGATAGAATAATTTAATTTGGAAGGAACCCTGGGTGGTCTTCTGGTCCCACCTCTTGCTGCAGCTTCTCAATCAAGGTATTTGTTGCACTAGATCCAGCACACGTCCCTACAGATCTCGACACAATGCATTCTTGTATTTTGACTGTGATCCCTTAGAGTATTCTGGGACGGAGTATTCTGGAAATAGTTTTCTCCCTTTTCCCCTCACTTGTCTAGCTAGACTGTGCTTCACTAGCTTGGTCAGCTTGTCCCTTTTGTTGTCAGATAGAAGGTCAAATTGTGAGATTTTCAGAAGGAAAAACTTTAGTTTCTCACTACTAATTTACTTCAGGGTTAAACAAAAGTTTAGGTAGTCTATGTAAGTATTAACTGGTTCATAAATGGAGGTTATTAATTTGGCGTTTCCTTGAGGAAGTACCAGGTTGTTAGCTGCATATTCTCATGGTCTTACTATTTTGAGACATAAAGCAATTTCAGCTGCATCCCCCACTAAATTGGGAGAAGCCAGCTCCTTTCAGAATGCCAGTTTTGACACTATGAGAGGAAAGACCATCGGAAAAAATGTATTATTGGTAGTAGTTGTTGCTATAAATCCCTATCTGTGGTGAGCTAAATTTGGGAAAAGATGCAAATCCTTATTTTGATCAAATGCCTATTAGTTAGAGGTAAATCAAGAGCTGCCTGATGACTTTGGCTGAATTTGGCCTTTAAGAGGTTGGTGCCGTGTTCTGTGGGAGGTATGTCAAGAAGGTAGAGAGAAGCAGAGCTGTGAGTAGATGTGCTTCAGCTTGGGCTTACGCTGTAAGGAGAGGTTATGCAGCTTTATGACTGCAGGAATAATTATCAAATACGGTTAATGACTCGAGAAAAGATTTGGCCACATGTGCTGTGATTGACTGAGTCAGGGCCTGTGTTAGGATTTGGTCCTGAGGTTGTACAAGTCTGTGGGACAGGTTTTGATGGTGGTATTGGGCTAGATAAGCAAACTCATTTAAAACCAGGATTTCAAATTTCTTTAGCATAGACCAAGTGTTTTAGAGCTACTTAATGGATTAAATCAATGTCTACTGCTGTACTTTTTTTTTGTACAAAATGTTCTGTGTGTTAAGCATGCAAAAGGAGCTTAATGGCAAGGTTTGATTTTTTTCTTCTAATTTATTTTTTTAATAAGGTGTGATTCATCTTTGCTATTCTCTAGTCTAATTAAAGATTAAAAGTCTGCAACAGAATACAGAATTGTAACATCATTCTACAATTGCATGATTTTGTAGCAGCTTAAAAAGCATCATTACCAGTTCTTTCCCTATAAGTAAAGTATTAGGATGAGTATGATTATCCTGCACTGCCCCACGGTATGGCCTGCAGTGCTCATGCTTTTCTCAGGCCAAAATTCCCTGGTAACATTGCTGCCTTAGTCTTATGTGTAAGTCCAGTGGACTTGTTGGAAAAACTTTTAAGTACCTTGGGAAGTTTTGGGTCAGGTCCAAAAAACAACCCTTAATCGTGCACGTTCCCGTGTCTTCAGAACAAATAGATGTTTTGCTTTTCTGGAAACTTGGTAAGTTCTTGCCAATGCAAGGTGATAAATGCTGCCTCTGAATAACTATGATGTTACCAGGTGATCTCACTGTGAAACAGGGGCATGACGTATCAAGACCTTCAACAGTAATACCTGCAGCTTTAGCAAAGCTCACTATTGATGTGTTTTGGGGTTGGGGAGAAGTGCTCAGAAGAGAAAAACTAAGTGTTCTAGTGAAATTATTAGTCTTTACAGCCTGTATCTTTCTTTGAAACACTGTTCTGAGAAACTTAGTTCTGTTGCGTATGCAGTGCTCTAATCTACCATGGTCTTTTAAGGACATCCTTTCTTGCTAATACTGAAATACTAAATTTTGCGGAGGAGGTAATCAGCCCTTGTAAATGAAAAGTTTTTTGAATGGCTGAGTGGGCAAAAGAGATGGAAAATATTTTTCTTTTTTTCTTCTTTTTTTCTTATTTTTTTTTAATTTATTTTATTTTACAGATAGCAGTGTTTATCATTCAGCCAACCAGAGAGCCTTTCTACAGACATCATAACAAAAAGCCCTAATAATATTTTTAAAGCAGATTATTTCTAATCTTTCTGCATGACCTTGCCCAGGTGACCTCCTGGTTTGTTGCTTTTTAGTTGGGCACTGCATCATCAAAGCAACATTTTGCTGTTTAATATGGTGTACGTGAAGTGGCATTGTATCTTTATCTATACTTCATCACCAGAGAGAGAAGTAAGGCAGTACAGTACACTGTGCAAAGTCTGCCTGCTTTCTGTAAAACGCATTTGGAGAGCAATGTCACTCGGATAATGATATGCTCAATGACACTGCAGCAGACAGAAGCAAAAGAGAAAAATACAAGACAGAGGATCTTAAAAACTTCTTTTAATTTAATTTAATATGAACTCAATGTATAATTATTTAGTATGATTCCCTTGTTTACCAAGTAATTATAGCTTTAAAATCTGTTTGGGTTAGCATTTAGCTTCTCTCCATCCAAGGAGATCATAATATTGATGGAATATGTATTAGCCTGTTCTTGTGAGCAAAAGTAATTAAAAATATATCTTTATTATTCTCAGTATGATAGTAACCTATAATAAATTTTGAAATGAGCTGTTCAAACAAAATATCAAAGTAATGTGCTTCTCTTCCTTTGCATATAGAAAATGAAGTCAAACCTGCTTAGTTTTACAAGGTTTTAATTAAATTGAGGGCTTCTAAAATGACATAAATTACGAAAGTGAAGCATGAGCGGTTTAGTAGTGGGGAAAAAAAAAGTCTTGACACTAAAATTTAAACAGTATAACACAAACATTAAAGTGGCCTTCAACAATGACTTGAGGATTAGAACTGTGGATATCAAGAATTAAAGGATTTTAAAGGAATAATCTTTCTGTTTTGATTATTACAAGCTAGTACTGATATATTTGACCTAAAGGAAAAGCTTTTTCCTTCAGCTATGTACCAGCTTTTATTGTTGTTCTCATTATAAAGAGAATGTCTGTAAATGAGTGCTTGAATGTTTGCTTTTTTTCTTATTTGGCTGTAGTAACATTGGGAGATAAATACAGAAAAGTAATTATTATTCCAACTTAATAGTACAAGCTTTTTTACATGTTTTTAATGTACATACTTTCTAGATTTCAGTAGATGAAGATCTATTTTCTAAAATGCTGATTGCTGTAAATCGTCTTTTGAGGCTTCCAACATGATATGGTATGTAGACAAACCAGAAAACTACCTAATGGTGTTCTAACTTACATTGTAAGTAGCTGAAGTGATAAGGTAGATTGATAGATATTCTTATCTTTCTAAGCTCCTATAATATATGGAATTTTGAAGTTCTTAAACTGACAGTAATTGTTTTACAATAATGTTTATATTAGGCTTTCTGAAGTGTTTCATTACCCGACACCTGCATATTCTGGCATGCTGTAGGAGAAAATACTGGCATGCTGTAGGAGAAAATTCTAAATATAAATTTTAATGAAAATTTTTTATAGACTGGAAAAATACATGAGGTCAGTTTTTGGCCATTAAAACTGAATGAGAATTTGAGACTTTAATTACAATTGTGAATATTCTGAGGAAGGACAGTGTGCTCCAGAAGTCATGATAAGTTACCAAATATTTTTACAAGTTCTATGGTACTCCTAGGTTTTGTGTTTTTTTTTTTTTTTCTTAAAAAAAAAAAATCACTGCTATTGTTTCTACCTTTATGAAAGTGTTTTCTATAAAATATACACAGAAATATTTAAAGGGACAGTGTTTTGTTGTATGAAGAACATACTGAATTATGTGTATTCCAGAAGCACTTTGTTCAATCCTAATGTTTTGAAAAAACTGGAATGTTCACAAATCATTTTAGTATCTCGTCTTTCTTTAGATAAGTTAATTTGTAAAGCACTTGAAAAAGGGAAAAAATTAGGAAGTGACATTGTACAAGGCTTTCTCCCTTTTTTTCCCCCCCTCCCCCCCCAACGGTTCTCCCAAAGTAAATGCTTAAAATGTCACTGTTGATCCCTCCTTTCTGTAGTTGGCCTTCCAAAAAACCCCAAACTCGAATATCAGATATTTCCTGCATTTTGCCTAATAGTCAGGAGGTATACATACAAATGAAGGAGTTTTTGAATGTAATCTAAGAGTAAGGACAATTTTGGTATAAACCAGATCCAGTGTCATCTTTATTATTGTATTTAAAGTATAGATCAAGATAAAACCAGCTGGATCTTTTGTAAGGTTAGTTTTGACTGGTCTTACCAAAAATGAATTAATCTTGTTTGGTCATTCATTAGATACTATGTTTCAAGTTTCCTGTAGTTTTATGTGGTGTCAAACCCATGTATTTATAAATGTTTAAGCAGGTCCCAACTGTGACCACAAGATATTCAGGTCAGGAAGTTGGTATTACATACAGAAAGTTGGCTGTTTTGGGATGAATGGCCTGATGCAAAAGTAGATTCAGTGATGCCTTCAGACATGGGCACATGCTGGCCAGGATGGTCATCCAGTGCTAAATACATACATGCATCGGCTGGACCTCTGCTCGAGGATGTGGAGGGCTGCAGAGATGAGGCTCTCTGAAGGCACCATGAACAGATGAGGAGGATCTTCATGGAGCAGCTGATGTCCTCCATGGTACTTGGATTGAGGAGGTGATAGAAATTGTACCCGTTGGTGAAGTGCAGCCAGTATTGTACTTCATTCTCTTAGTAGCCAGTCCACGCTCTTGCAAACAGTGATTGAAGTGCTATAGACTTTGAGCGGGTGCATAATCGAGGCTTTGTGTTGCCTTTTTATTTTGGAAAGAGCTTTTTTGTTTTGTTTTTGCTTCCCATGAAGAGGGCTGTTGTTGATGGGGAAAAAAATAACTTCCATGTGAATGTCATAAGAAGTAATAAAGTAATCATTGTTTCTAGTGAGGCAGCAGTTAAAACGGTTCCTTAGCTTTTTTCTTTGTGTATTTTATTTTCTCCCTTGGGGGGAGGTGGCAGAGACATGGGCATTTAATTGTTATCTTTACTGATTACGCAGTACCAGGAGAAGAGGAGTGCTCAGTAACTCTGCTTTGCTTATTCTGTGTCTTCCCCCCCACCTACACCCCCCCATAATGATATTCAGCCTGTGAAGGGGTTGAAATATCAACCTCATATCTGAAGACAAATTTACATTTCACTCAAAACACCATAATTTAATGAAGGTTTTATGCTGTTGTGGGTACTTAATTATGCTAGAGGCAGAGCTGAAATTTAATATTGTTCCACATGCAGGGAAGATTTACTAGTAGCTTATTTTCAGAAGTCCTCTAAAAGACTATTACTTATGCAGTCTACTCTTGTTGTTTTTTAAAGCAGATTGGAGTAACCCAAACTTTCATAAATAAAATTTCATTTTAATTGCTCAATGAAGATAATGTATGTCTTTTTAGTTTCCGGGTTTTTGAGGAGGAGATACCTGAATTTGCTGGCTTTGCAGCAATGATCAATGCAACATTTACTGCCCTTAGCAGCTAAACCTTGTTGATCTACATGTAAACAAATGTAACCATTCAGGACATGTAATGCTGTACACGCTCATCTTATATATAAATCAAGACGACAATTTAAAAATCATTGTAGAGCACACCTGTTGGTGTCTCCTGTAACAGTTCTTCTCTTGCACAGCAGAAACCTGCCTTTTCAATCTTAACCTACCGCGTTCCTCATAATAAATGAGAGTACACTGCTCTGAGACATCGCTTTCTCAGTTTTGAGTCATGGCATCATCTAACTTTGTACAGCGCTATGGGTCAGTGGGGGGAAAGATGTAGTAGCTGTTGTTATTAGGGGACTGGGGGGTCACTGTGATGGGAGCCTTCTGAGAGACTGAGACACCAGGGAAATTTCCAGACTTCAAACAAGCGTGTGTTTATGTATAATTACTAGGCAATCTATCCAGTAACAATGAAAAGCAATCAGTAATTACAAATATTAGTCGAGCAAGCCTGAGCTATATTATACCATGTTGGCTGTGACGGTTGCTGAATTTGAAATGTCCAGGCTCAAGAGCTCTTGGAGGGAGCTAGAGCCAAAGTGGGTGTCGTTGCTCTGCCACAGGCTTCACTGCTTGGCGTACACGTCTTCTGCAGATCAAGACCATCCTTTCTCTTTTCATGGGTCAGAATCAGTCTGTTCTGGCACCGAGGTGGATGTTACCTCCTGACCGTTGGTCAGTTCCACCTGCTGCAGATGAGGGTTCCTGACTTGCAGACTGCGTGCCAGTCATCCGAGTCCTTTAAGTAGTTGCAGACTGGATGCTGTTGTCATAGGTTTCCTGTGTTTATACATCTATGCCAAGGTTATTTTATTTCTGGCACTAAATGAAACTGCCTTGAGGTAAGTCCTGGGGCCAGGGCAACCAGAATGTGTTAGAATATGCTACAAAGACACAGTTTAAACACATACAGGACAGTAATGTGAAAACAGAAACTGGAACTGTAATGGTAAATTAGGATTTATTGCTGACATACGGGCAATGTAAATGAGAACTCAGCGAAACAAAACATTGATGTGATTAATGTCAGAAGTTAGTAATTTTATCTTAATTAAAAATAACAATTTCTGCCCAGTGCATCAAGATACTGTATGGGGTTGTTGAGTTTTTTCTGCACACGTTGGCTGCTGCTATTCTGTTAGCCAGATAGTCAGATGTCTTGACTGTTTGCTTTCCTTTGTTCAACTGGAGTTGAAAGAAGCGAGTATTTCTGCAGTTCACACTTTTTTTAATGAAGCCTTTAAAACAAGGTCTGCTGCCCTTTGTTGGGGAACATTTTTTTATTCAAAGCTATCATCTCCTTTAAATGTGTGACAGCTTCACGCCTGATAACTTTTCTAGTAGTAACTCCTTATCACTGAGAACTAAATATGACACTTCTTGAGTCTTAGATGTCCGGTTTCTTGTCACTGGGTAAGAGAATTAGACTGAGTGACTTCAGCTGGGGAAACATCTGCTGTAGTTATGAGCTGATTGCTGGCTTTTGGCTAAGCTCAGCTCTAAATCATTCTGTAGTTAAAAGACTCCACTCTGGTTATTTAGAATTGAAATCATTGCATGGGCACCAAGTCATAAAGGAGTTTTTTTAAAAGGTTAGAAAACTTTCTAGAAATTTCATATATGTTTCATTATTATTGAAACTGTTTATATTTGGGGGATTTCTTGGTAGAAGGCATCTTTCAGCACAGTGGAACTTGGAGTCAATGTTTCTTACATCACAGTGAGAATCCCCAAGTTTGGTACAGCAAGGGAGGTGCTATTCTATTCAGGCTGCATACCCTCTGCTTAAAAACATACTTACTTTTTGCCTTCTGCCAGCTGGGGAAGCAAATAAGTTCTCTACTAAATGTTTGGCTGTTGCTCCAAAACAGAAAGTATATGTTATGTGTTTCAATTAAAAGAAGCCCTGTAGCAAAATGTGTTAGTCACAGGGAGAGGCCAAGTGTATCATTATTCTGTAGGAACAGCAGTCAAGATAATGAACGGCTAAGGACAGTGGACAATGGAAAGTGAAGCATGTCGTGTCAGTCCACTGTCAATGGAGTCTGGGCATGCTTTGCATTAGAAAGTGCTCTGAAATTGCAGGGATGTGGCTGATCTTTGGAGAAAGAGTAGAAGGTTGTCTAATGGCATGTAGTAATTTTAAGACTGATTTAATGCTTTTGCCATAATAACCAAAAGACTTAAGAAAGTAGTTTTGGTGTTTAATTATTTCCTTGCTTTGAGACAAACAGAAGTTGTTTCTGGGCTTCCAGTGCATTTTACTTTGAAAAAGAATTTAAAATCCAAAAGAGACTTAGTCTGGTGTACTTTTCTTTCCTATGAAGTATATCCCCTATGTAAACAGCTTAGGTGAGAAGCATGTTATATTGGACTTGGGACTTCAAAAATTACACAGGAGAAGTGGCAAATCTCAAAAACAGTATTATGTACATGATCAGCCTCATAAATACGGAGCTCAGGATTCTGACTCTGTGTTGCAGCTGTTAAGCATCTTTCTGAAATCAGGACTGCAGAGCCAGCATAGCACCAGTGGGAGAAGAAACGATAGCAGCACGTAGAGTGAATGTTGCAGAGAATGAAACTGGTGAGTTTGGAAGAAAGAAGAAAGAGAAAGGTAGTCAACAAGTTGAAGGGGGAGAGTAGCAAAGTGCTTATTTTGCAAGCTAAGAGGACGTGTTGTTTGCCAACCATGCATATTATCTACAAATCTGGGAGAATATGGAAATTGAAGGAAAAAATAGTAATATTATGTATTTTAACAGGTCACAAAAAAGTAGCTGAAAGTGCTGAAAGAATATGTGTTTTAAAACTCCGATTTTTTTTATATATACATATTATCGTACAGATTGCTGGAGCATGTAGCATGTTTATCTTCTTGCCACTTGTCTGAAGTAGCATACTCTTCAAAACAAAATATATTTCTCTTGAGTTTCTAACTGTTGTAAAAATGTGTTTGAGCATTTTTACAGTTTAAAACAGAAAACAAAACAACTGGAAGATGTAATTTCTTTTCTGTTTAGGGGAAGCAGAAAGGAAAATAACTTCAGCCACATTTCCCTGCAGATGTTCCACTTGAGTATAGAACGATATGGTACACAACAGATACTTACGAAAGTGGTATTTGATAGTGCCATCTATTGCTAGAAAAGTAGAACTAAAATGAGTATTTTTGTTACGTGTGTGTCTAAATTGAGCAGAAAAATGAATGGTACTTGTTCATCTTCTAATTATTTCAAGGTCATTTTAGCTATGTGGATATAAGTTTGACCTTGTTTTTATGGCTATGAAATGGACTATATTTTTTTAAAAATGTATTTATCGTAGAGTAGCATCAGAGATGGTGTGGTAAGTTTCTATTCCAGAAAGCTTGCAACTATTGGCACATGGTTGAATGCTAGTGGCTGTATTTTGGCTAAACCTATTAAGCCTGATTGTTCCCTCCTCCCTCTTTAATTGATGATATTAAAGTTCATGTAATGCACTAGAAGATTGATCCTAATAATCCTAAAACTGCTTTAGATTTAGCAATACACTGAAAGTTAGTTTTTTCTGGTGCTTGAGTTTTAGTTTTATGTTAAACTTGAAGAGAATAAAGTATTTTTTTACATGCATCCAAAAATTCTCTGGAAAGTAACTGGCTAATGATGAAAGTTCTTTGAAGATAAAGACTTAATGATCTGGATGCATCTTAATACTTAGTATCCTTTTTCAGGTCTTTCAGTTAGCAAGCATGAAAGCTGATTTCTCCACTTGCCCTTTGAAGGATGAGATTTGTTTTATTATAGAAGTCTAACTAATACTAATGGTAAGAATAATGAAAGATTTATAGGGGCAGCCTGAGATCAATTTTAAGTTTTAATTGTGGCTCTTAGCATTACTGATTCTTCTTACTGCCTCAGTCCTGTTGTTCATCTCGACTAGAGAAACACCCTACCCTAAAAAAATACACATTTTTGGCTTGTAATCTTTAAGGGGAAGAAAACATGTCTTCTCTGTGGTGTTTTCTTCATGAAGGATCTAGATGGCAAGGTAAGAGCAGGAAAAGATGGAGCAGCTTGGGAGTAATTTGTTCTTTCTCAGGTCCAGGCAGGTATCTCTCAGGAGCCTGCTTCACATAACTAATACTCTTTGGCTGAAGCTGTCCTCCTTCCTCAAAGATAGACAGGTCTCCTGCTACCCCTGCTGACCTTCTGAAGAACTAGATTGCTGCAAAGCTTAAGGGAGTTGAAGGAGGCAGCTCTCGAGTATATAGGCATCTGTAGATTTAGAGAAGGTTCAGAAGGAGAAATAAAGGATGACTTACCCATCTTACCCTGACTGGAGAAATGATATGGAGAAATCTGACTTCATCATCCTAGTTAAGTTCAGGGCTGAAATCTAATTTAGCCAAATGGAAAGTCTTGATTGATACTTTTTTTTTCCCTCCATTCAAATGATGTCTAACTTCCTTTTCTCCTAGTTGCATCTTGGACCTGAATTTGAGGTCACTTGTATTCTTTGTCCCTTTCTCCACTGATCCAGGGTATACTTTCTCTTCCAAAACCTGTTATAACATCATCTTTTTCCCTGTATATTTGTGTTTAGCCCCTCTGTCTTTCTCATTTTGAATGCTGTGACAGCCAAAACCAGCATTTAGCAACTACACTTTGCAATATGGAGAAGGGGAAGGATGTAGCTGCCTGACGTTTTACTTTCATGGATGGATTTTATATGCTCTCTCTTCTTGAATCTCCATGCTGAATCCCTTCTGCAGTCTCTGTTCCTGTACATTTAATCTTCTATTTTGTGTTTGTAGCTACCTGCTCTCTTGGTGTTCTTTAGCATTGGTCCACCTATTTTATTGTTTTCTTGTTCATTCATCTGCCTGTCATCTGTCCACAGAATTAGGGCATCTGAGCAAAGCCAACAAAGTTTCAATTTTTGGTGCAAAGTTTAAACCCCCTTTGTAATTTTCCCTAATGCAGATCCTGTTGGCATAAAAAGGAAAATAATTTTCAACAGTTAAATTATATGTCTTTGTAGGAGTCTGTGTGCCCTCTTCTAATTAAGTTTCAAGTTTAAAAAAAGTTACATACAAAATGTATGAGCAAAGACATCTGGAATTGTGTCCATATGGCTGAGCAGTGGGGCCAGCAGAGGGCACTTCAGCTTGAAAATGAGAATGGTGCTGAAAGCTGTAGTCTAAATACCTGTAAATTGGATATCTTTGTTTAGAAATGGAATACTTTTAAAAAAAAGTTAATGAAATCATTTAGGCAAGGGGTATTTGCATTGTGCTTGGTGCTTTGTCAGTGTTGTCTTCTACAAACTGTATCTGCGGCCAAACACCATTGTACCATAGAAGAATTTGGGAACTGAAGGAGAAAAAACGCTCCCCATCTAGTTTAAGGTGTGTCTTTACTGAAAGGAATGATACCTTTGTTGTGACCTTGTATCATCTAAAATTGAACATAATAGCGTATGTTAAAGCCATCCTGTAAAAACTTTTTTCCCCAAAGTGGGTGCTTCTGATTTCTTTTTAGTTGTGATTTGATTTATCCTTTCAATTAAAAAGCAACTGAAATTGGAGAACACTGCAACCTATTAATTGATTTTTGTGAACGATGGTGTAAATGACTTAACACCAAATAGTAATCTATTTCCCCTTTCAATCCAGTGCCGTTATTGTTATCTTGTAATACAATTCTAACATATGATTATATCTGCTATTAATGCATTTAACAGTAGATGACAAATTTTATTAAGATAAGAAAGGCCTCATGCTCTTCCATGTGCCCTGGTGTAAATCAGAAGTTACTGCCTTGAATTGAAGAGATTTATTCTTGTGTAAGAACTTGCTGGTGTAAATGAGGAAAGTCAAGCCTGACATGTGGTGATGTACCAAATTATATTACAGGATATTTAAATTCTGTCTCCCACTGTGAACAGCAGGATACCGTTTTTATCCTTCCTGTTGAATGCAGAATCACTTTTCCATTTATAAATTGAGCCTGAACAGAGTGCTCTTGGTATTGGCTGTTCCTCTGTTACTCCACATACAGAATATATCAAGACACCTGTTCGTCCTTGTAAGGCAAACAACAAACAAACCACAATACTTTCCTGTAAACAAATTGTTCTGTGATTAGTGGAACTAATGAAGCTTCACTGCCTGCAGATTTCTGTCCTTCATCCCTGATCCCCTCAGCAACCCTTCCACCAGAAGGATTACCAGTTTCTCTCTGCTCATATTCCCTATGATCTTCCCCTGGTCCTTTTTCCCCAACAATAATGCCAGTTCCTGTCTTCCTCCATCCTTTAAACCTTCCTGCAATACCTTCCGCAGGTTCCTCCTGCCCCCTGTAGCCATCAGCAGCACTTCTGCCTGGCCCTGCGTGGCTCGGGTGCTGACTGGCAGCTGGTCAGCGAGTAAACAGTTATTAGCCTCAGATTTCTCTTCTCAGAGGTGATGCTAATTCGAGTCTCGTGGTTTACTATCTGACAGATTTCTCAGAGCTCAGGGGAATTTAATATCTTCAAGACGACTGCCCTCTGTTAAATTTCATAGAAATGGATCAACAGATATTAAAAGTGTGTTTTCATTCCCTCCTCCTTGCTCCAGTGATTGGTCTTTGTTAGAGTAATTTTGATTGGTTTTTGCTAAACTGCTGCTCTTTGTCCTGTCTTGCTCTCTCTTGTTTCGCAAATCAAGTGCAATGGTTACCACCCTTGTAACGATATTATCAACTGGATAGAGAGCAAGCACAGATCAGGAAAGGAGTGCTTAGCCCCTTATTATTTTTAAAGGAATGTGTGCAACTTCCATTAATAGACTTCTAGATCTTGCACTTGAGGACAGTATGAAATGATTGCCTTTAAGCATACCAAAAAGAAAAGAGGAAGATGAATACTGAAAGTCTTTTAGCTTCAAAAAATGAAAAATAGGAGATCAGACAATTACAGCATATAAATGATACTGAAATGTAAATAATAATGGAATGAGGCTGGAAGGAACTTCTGGAGTCCTGCCAGTTCCTTCTACTTCCAGAGTGCCTCTGGAGTTCTAGTCCGGCTCTCTGCTCAGGGAGGGTCAACCAGAGCAGGTTGCTCAGGACTGTGTCCAGTTGGGTTTTGCATATCTCCACAGATGGAGACACCACAACCTCTCTGAGCAACCTGTTCCACTGTTTGACCACCTGCGCTGGAAAGCAGCGTTGAAACGGAATGTCCTGTGTCTCAGTCTGTGCCCATTGCTTCTTGTCCTGTCAGTGGGCTCTTTTCAGTTACACCCTCCCTTCAGGTGTATGTGCGCATGGGCGAGATCTCCCCTGAGCCTTCTTTTCTCCAGGCTGAACGGTCCCAGCCTCTCCTCATAAGCTGTAATACACAGAAGTGTGTGTGATGAACAAATGTGTCCTGAATATAATTTGACTACCATACTATTAAGGAGTAAATGTCACAGAATAAAGATTCTTACTTGAGAAAGAACAGTTCTGAATAATAGCCTACATGTGAACATTTGCTTTTCTGGTAAAAGCAGGAAAAGGTGTAAAATTCTGAGAGCTGAGCATCGCTATGTGAGAATAAAAGTTGGATGACAGTCTGTCCTCAAGATGGTTTCTTGAGATTCTTTACAAGTAGCATGATAATGTAGAAAATATTTGAAAAACTTAAACCCAGCAGACATTCAGACACAATTTGTTAGCCATAGCTACATGCTGGTACATGCTGGTATTTTTTTTCATCATGTTACGAATGGTTAGCCATTATCTTTATAAAGTTTTGTACTTTGTATATCATATTTTTTTACATCAGCAATATTTGTTTTGGATTACTGAACACCTAGGTGCAACTCATGGTATTCTTTTATAAACCAAATATTTTTCAAAAGGTCATTTGAAGTTCTGTACTCTGAAATTTAGATACTAGTTACGTTATCCTGAGGCTTACTACCTGCCCACGTATGTACGGATATTTAAGGTTACTATTTTCATCGTAGAGGGGAAACTGTTCAAACTTCTTGCCTATTATTGTTTTAAGTTAGCAAAGCCAGGAGCAATCAGTGTCCTTTTAAGCTCTACTTTTATCAGTGGCTATGTATAGATTCACTGTCTTAGCTTTTAATACTTGAAAATCCTATCTAAGTATATTTATGCACACTTAGGTGCTATCCAGTATTCGGTATCCAAATGCCAATACTCTCAATTGAGGCCTTTAAGCTCATTTGTTGCATTGAGTCTCTCCTGTGTTTTGTAAAAATGAAAGCATGCACAGTATTTTTTATCAATATGTATTTAATGAAAACATCTGCAAGTTTTAAAATTGTCCTGTTTGCTCAGTGCAGAGCACTGGCGATAGAAATAGCTGGGAGCAGAATAATTACACTGTGCTTGGCAAGATGGCTTTTTGCTTAGCCTCACAGCACCAAATCTCCTGGTGAATATAAAGTTGTTTTCTCTATGCGTTACTTTCCCAAAGGTATATTTAAAAAAAAAAAGAAAAAGTCATTGTTATTTCAGTAAATACATTTAAAAAAAAAAATCTGAAATTTTTAGACTGTAATGGTTACCATATAAATATAGTGAGCAGAAATTTTTTGCAAATGAATAAACCACAGTCAGTGAATCTTCTGCTGGCAAAGATTGTACACGTGGCTCTTTAGGGACTAATGAACAAATGAAATTATTTCTGGTAATGAGGAACTACTGATAAGCCATAAGCATTTACAGATATTCATGTTTTATTGCTGTGTTGTATCAAGGTCCTGGCTTAAGCCCTAAGCTAAGGAGTTGACAGGTATTGTAAGAGGCAAGGACTAGAAATAATAAACAGAACCTCCATAAAAAAAGCAAATCTGTCTTTAAACTACAATTTCTAAAAGTAAGTTGGCTTCAGTCTTATGATAAATATAACCCTTACCTAAAAGGCAACTGGCAACTTGCTGCTTAATTCTCTGAATATTTGGTACTGCTTACTTTGAAATTATTTTGGAAGCAACATCCAACACATATGCCAGATTTTTTTTATGATTGTTTTGTTGTTTGTTTTTTTTTTTAATGAACTGTGAAGGCTCTTGCCTTTTCCACTTTCATAGCTCAGAGATGATAGTACTTGAAAAAATGTAATATTAAAATATTTTATGATTTAGATCTGTATTTTTATTTATGTACATCATTCTGTAAAGGTAATTAGGTAAAAAAAAAAAAAAGACCCAATAAAAAGTTGTTTGAATTTCTCTGAACTGCTTAATGAGGCCTAATATAAATCTGAATTTCAAATCACATTAGGGTTGTCGTATGCCCTAATTTCAAGTGACAGTTCTGGCTTGCCACTCAGTTGGCCTTTTATTTTGTGTCACAAATTAACCAACCATGTGGTTTTATGTCACTGTTTTATTAGAGCAGTGCTATACTTAGAGATGGGGAAATTTCATTACAGTAGTTTTGTTAGAACACAACTCACATTTTGGGAGAGGGGGGAAATAAAGGCGGTTTCAGGCCATATTTAGATATTTTAAATATGGATAAATACAGAGGAGTGAAAAATTCCTTCTAGTTTTCCACACTTCTTAACAATACGGTTTAGTGCGAAGTGCAGTTTATGCTCATTAGCAGCAATGTATTGGCATCAAGGTGCTATGTTGCTCTTCAGCAGCCGTTGCTGTTAATGGATGACTAATACTGTATACAGTAAAGAATATATTTTCAGGTGAAACAATTCTGGAAAATATATGGTGTTTGTGACACTTTGTACAACAGTGTGTCTGCTATCTGTAATTGAAGAAAGAGGATCCACTAAAATCATGAAAGGACAAAAAGCAACTATGAACTGTGTGGGCTTTTCTTAAATCTGCTGTTTGCTGAAGGGGATTAGCATCCCATAATGCCTATTTTTTTTGTTCCGTGGCTTGATTCTGTGTCTCTAAGTCATACCATCTCATAGATCTAAGTAAATAAGGTAATACGTAGAGTTTGATGCACTGACTTAATATTCTGGGATTGGGTTAATAGTCTGGGGAAAGGTGAAAATATAACTTCTTGTCTTCATTTGCCAGTGCAAAAGGCATTACCAAGATGAGCTGGTGGGTATCAAGCCAAATAATTCTTTTCTGTTTCTGTCTAGAGGTAGAGAGACGCTAGAAGGAACAAGAAATAGAATATAGGCCATACTGGTTCAGATCGATGGCCATAAGTGGATACCTGGGGATAGTAAAAGAGGCAATCATAATTGAAATGCCACTTACTCTTTCCCAGGCTTTCAGCCCTTTTGGTCCTGGGACTTCCTGAGCGGGATGTGGTCTTGGCTGCTTGGGAAACCTCAGTGGGATTCTCTTCTGTGGATCTTTCTTGTCTGTGCTTAAATCCATGTAAACTTGTGGCCGCCCCAGCATCCTCCAGCAAATCTGCATTTGCCGTGTAAAGAACCACCTTTTTTAAGGAGGGGGGAGGGAAAAAAAAAATGTTTTGAACCATACTACTGCTAGTTCTATTTGATGTCCCCTGGTTCTTGTATGGAAAGAGTCAGGAAGGTCAGAATAACATACCTTGCAGCTTTCTCTGTGGCGTCCTTTCCTCTGAGTGGTATGATTTTGTCAAAGGGGAATACGTTAAGTGCATTACACGCTGTTTGCTATATTGCAGTTTTCAATGCTGTTCACGGGGTGGGACGAGAAGGTGCTGCCCTGTGGCTTTGGGAGGGGAAGCGTTCCTCCTAACTGCCCGGGCAGGGGAAGGGAAGATGATGGCTGCTGTATTGCTCATTCTCTTCAGATCTGATCAAAGCACACTGGGATTTTGATCATTTAATGTAGAGAGCTGTGGATCATGGTATTGTTGTTGTGGTCTAGGCAGTTTATAGAAATGCATACCTGTGCAAGATTAGGTAAACGACAAAGGCATTCAGGCTTTCAAATGCACATGCCTTCAGCAACTCAGTTTAGCCGCTCTTCATATATGGGGGGTGGGTGTGTATCCCTCTGAAAAAAATTATATATGTATTTATACACACACACACTCTCTTATGTCTCTGAATGAGAGAGACTCTCCTGGAGTTACTTTATTCATCCCATTTAAAGAGACAATATACTGGTTATCTCAGTATGCATGTAAATAACTCCTCTTATCCAAAGGCAGTGTTTGGAATTGCAATTACTGTTGATTTTTCATAAAATACTGTTGGAATAGTTCTTCATTTATTTGAATGTTAAGTTTTGCTTATATCCAGACCAAATTACACTTGTACTTCTAGTGGTGCCTGGTGATGGTGCTGCGAATGGTTGCAGAGTTTCCTTCATCCCACCAAAAAAATGTTTCTTAATGCTTGAAGCTGCTTCGGGTGCCTCTACATTAGTGGCTGGTGCAATGTAAAGAAGGAAAGACCGGGACTTGATTTGCAGGATGTGTTACGATTCAAGGCTGCAGATCCATTTTAGGTGTTGACCAGCCATAACGGCTGCTGCTCCTAGGAGCACTAAACGGCTGCTAGAGAGAGGTCCGCTCCCTCCCCTGCTGATGTTCCCTTCACTTTCTGGTAGCCCTAGTTCCTTTCATCCTTAGGTGAGCTGTGTTTGGCCTAATAGGGTTATCCACCTCTCTGTTCCCTCTCCCCCTCCCCTGATGTTTGCAGCTTCACCTAAGTAACTGTCTCTTGCTGTTTGAATCCGGGTACCATGATGCCCATCTTTGAAGCTTTGCAGTAGTTCTGAAAGTTAATGATATTCTGGCATTTTCACTGTAAGTTTTATTCTTTTCTCCATTTTATTTTATCCTTTGTAATTGGAAATTCTCAGTGTAAAGTAATGGTAAATACAGTCTAATATTTATTTTCATGCTTACAAGTGAAGCTCCTGATTCATTTGCTCTGGTTATTATCTGCTTGGCTGTTTATATCATTTCAATGAATCCCTTAGACTCGGTTGAGTCAGACTGCTAGTTGTGGTGTTCGTGTGTGCGTGTATATACACTAACACTTTGCACCTTTTAGTAATTGCTCAGGTTAATGCTGTAGTCTGTACTCTACAGTGACACTGATTGATGTTTTGCTTGGTTGAGCTACTTAAAAAGAAAAACTAAACCAAAACTAAACATCAAGAGAGAGTGGTTTTCTCGTTGGTCGTACAGATTGAGGCTTTACTGAGTCAAAGGCTGTGGTGGCACAGCCCAGAATGTGCTTCTTGCTGGTCTCCTGCACAACATCAGAGTGCCTGTCATGAATCTTACTCAGACACTTTGCTTTCTCCTTCCAACTCCTTTTTCTTCCTCTTGAGAACCTAATGAATTCTTCACAATTGGCCTGTTCTTCACTCTCCAAATTATTGATAGACGTTTTCTGTTTACCTGACACTTTTTCAGTCCTTTGCTTTGTTTTATTTGCAAACAAGAAGCGTTATTTGTAGGTACCTGTTCTTGAAAAATTTAATAAACTTTCCTTTCAGATTTATCTTTTTAAATTCACAGGAAAATACTTGGTTTAGTAATTTCTCCTCTAGAGTTTTTTGGGTCTTTTTCTTTCAGGTTTTTCCCCTTGCAGTTTTAGGAACTCTTGATACCCTGGAACAGGACGGAATCTTTGATGTTTGTTATCCAGGGGTTTGTAATTAGCTAAAGCACTGTTTTGTAACTAGATACAGACCATGGATAAAACACCCAGCAGTGGTTGTGAAAGATTTTTTTTCACTGAGCATAATTTTGCTTTATTAGTGTCAACTCTCCTGATTCGTATGCTAGAAGAGGCTTCTTCCTGCAGGGATGGTACTACAGCTGTTGCTTGTTAAGCACCAACTTCTAGTGTTACTCCATTGTAGCATTTTTAATTTATTTGTGGAATCATGGTCTCCGTGTTTTGGATGACCATGTTGCTTCACTTCAGCTTCTGCATTCTTTCTCCCTGCTCTTCTGGATGTGTATTTCAGTAGATATGTCACAAAGGCTGGTATATTTTTCATTTTTACTGCTTTTCTTTTTATTTGGATTAAGGTTGCTGTGTCTCTGAAGATGTGAGTGAAGTTACTTCTCTGGTGTATTGTGTTTTTTATTCTGCTATGATTCAGCTGCGATTTTCATTCTCTGCCTCTTGCAAGCAGTGCTATTAGATTTTTGCCATGATCTTTTCTGTTTCTGTCAAGGACTGCATCCCGTTCTTGTTGATTTTGGTCAATATTTCTCTTGAAAATTTAAACTGTTGTCTTCAACTATTACTAATATTCATTAGAAAAAGGGATTTTTTTTTAAACTAGAAGTTTGTAAAAATGTCAGTTACGAAGCGGTACAGAACTTACATACTTGAGAAATCTATAATTTCTACTTTTTTTGTAATTTAATTTCTTTTTTTTTTGTTCTACAGCTGTAATATATCGAAAAACTTGTGTTTATAATTTCATGACTGTTAAAAGCTGCTGCTATTGGTATTATTGGTATTATTGGTATTATTGGTATTATTGGTATTCATTATCCAAAATTCAGTTAATTTCTATAATTAATCTACCACTCTCTCTCATATCTTTTGCTGGTTAATAGGAAGAAGAAATAATTTTGTTTTTTCAAGTTTGGCCTAAAGCTCATAAACGTAATTTCCATTATATGTATTGATGTCAGGATGAGGAAAAGCATATCTTGAAAGTTTTAGTATCATTTTTCAAGGGTGTTAGGTTTTGATCAATATCACTTTCAGTAATTGGCTTCTATGTTAAATACCAAATGTATACAAATTCTAGATATTCCTTGATTTGTTGGAATGTTTGGTATTTTATAAAGCATTAGTTTCTTGAGAATGATAATGCTATACATTGAATATAAAGTTTGCACTGTACATTCAAAGTGAGTTGACATAAAAGTACTAGATTTCTTCGTTTTTTAAATGCTGTGTACCATTTTTACTTACAAGTAGACTCTCTGCAAGCATCTATCTGTCTTTATTGAAACATGGGCTATATTACAGTGCAATTATTCATGTTGCCAAAAAAAAAAGGGTGGGGTGCGGAAAGTAAAGGACTCAAAGAATAGCCAAAACTGAAATCTTTAACTTGAGTTTGTCCTGGCCTTTCGGTGAAGTTGCATGATGACATCTTTTCCTCAGGACACTTCCCTTACGCAGTATTTTGATCAGATGCTGTCTAAGAACAAATTAGTCTTGCGAAGCCACGTACGGTGTCATTTGTAAGATCACTGGTTTGGGGTTCTTTTTGCTGCTGGGGTGAAGCCAATGAAACAAAGAGTTCAGGAAGGGGATCATGTTATAATGTAAATGGTTGCGTGTTCGCTTAACTGCAGTTCCACCACCAGTCAGCACCTGATCAGGACGTCCCTGCGTGCTCATTCCTGCCCCCTGCACTCCCCCCTGCCCCCTGCGCTGGCACTACATGCTTACACGGCAATACGCTGAGCCAGATTAAAGAACTGATGGAGACTAAAACTGTGGGAGGAGGAGACAAAAGAAACAGGAATATTTTGGTAAAGTGCCCAGTCAGGTTCATTGAGTAACCACGTCAGCTCCTGTCCTGGCTCAAAGGAGGGGAGATGTCGCAAAACTGGGAAGCCCGTTGCTGGGGTGAGGAGAGGATGGCCTCTGGTAGCAAGACTGCCGCTTTTAGCCCGCACAGGCAGGGATGACTGCTACTCACGTGTTCACACGGCTGCAGCGCTGAGGAGAGGGCGAACTGGAATCTCGGTGTCCCATAGCCTTCTGTACGGCGATAGATGAAACAGACCGTGGCGTAGCCACTAGATGCTTACTTGTTCCTTGTTTACTGATGCCTGTGTTCATAAAAACGTCTGTCATCCTCAGCTTACAGCTGAAGGCAGGCCAAGCTGTCCTATAGCACACAAAGTGCTGTATAATGCCAAGTGCTATGAAAATTGGGCACGTGGTGTTAGTGGACACTTGGTCTTGGATCTCCCCGTGCCAAGATCCCAGGCGATTAATGGGAGTAGCGGCCTCCCGGCTGCGGTGAGCGTCGGCTGGCCGGCGCTGCGCGGCTCCGGGCGCCGCAGCGGGGTCAGGGCAGGGCGCCCGGCCTGGGGCTGCCCTTTCGAAAATTGGCAGGGAAATGTTTTAGTGACATGCCATGAGCGAGTACCTTGCACTACATGATCTAGTGACTAAAATATATATTAAAAATATGAATACTGGACTGCAATATAAAGTATGTACCGACCAGGACCAAACACAAATTGTCTGTGTTATGTAGATTTTGCAGTTCCCTGGCTTTTATATGCTTGCAGCTGTGATATTCCATTTCTGTCATTACTGCGTGTGTAAACTATAACCTTCATCTAAGAAACACGACTCGTTAATTAATCATTAACAAGGGCAAGACATGCAACAGCATGAAGTGTGCCAAATCCTCTCTCAAAGTTTTTAAGTGTCTGACTGCTTGTAGATACCACCTCATAGTACTGGCAGATTACTTTATAAGGACCAGATCTTGCAGCATGTAGTAGAGTTATGAATTTTTATATCAATTAATGCAGCAGGGCTGCTGCGGAGCTGGCTGGAACCGGCCGGAATCGGCCGTGCCCGGCACGGGGCAGCCCCGGCCTCTCCTCACAGGGGCCCCTGCGGCCCTGCTGCCAGCGCCTGGGCACGGGCACCCCCCACAGTTAACAAGAATGTAACTGGCAAAATTACTTTTTTTTACTTTATTTTCAATACAAACTTAATTCTCACTTATCTTCTTCACTGATTAATTGACCATTTGATGACAATTTTGTCGTAAACTTGCGGTATGGCTGTGAAGCAAATAGGTGCTTTTCCAGGTACTAGAAAGGCACTCCCCTGTTCCTCCTGCTATGTCGAAAATAATCATCTCTCATCATTAGATGCTGATAAATTAGAAGAGAGACAGAGGCTCTCAGGCTCCAGAAATGCTTAGTGTCAGTGACAGGCCGGTACGTGGGACGTGCCTTCTCTTTTGAGAAATAGTCTACTCTATTTTTATGCTGGTTGTGTAGTATCTGCCGAAATTATTTTTAAAGGATCTGGTATTATTTGTTATTGTAAGAGAAGTCTGAAAGGAACAACTGCATCATGTTTATTTTTGCTTCTTTTCTTGCTTGGTTTCGCTTATTTGTAAATGCTGGTAGATGTATACAAATATTTCTCACCTGTCCTCTTGCAGAAGGGCACATCGAGGTAAAAAATTACTTGTTAGAATTTAGAGAGACATTTCAACTTGTCAGATTGCATTTTTAGCCAGTCTTCGTAACGAATAGGTTACTAAAAAACCCTATAATGAAACAGGAAACTTGTTTTTATTTTTGCTACTTAATTAATTTACTACATGAATTTAGGATGGTTTTTTGGTTCTTTTATTCAGCTATAGCTAGACTGTTTCATCATTCTTTGGACCTCTCGCATGTAAAACAGGCCAAAGGAGAAACTGAGAACAGTAATTGTAGCACTACTGCGTTTTTCTACGGTGTCAGAGGAGAAAGAAAATCAAGTGCTTTTAAATCTCCTGTGAGTTTGAAAACCCCTGTACATTCTGTAGTCTTCTTTTAAAGTCACTTTTGCATCATCTTTTGGCTCTTCCCTGCCGATCGCTGCATGGGAAGACGTGACACCAGCAGTGCGTGGGAGTCAAAGGAGAGCCAGCGTGGCGGCGGGACGCCGGCGGGCGCGTGGCACGAGGGCCGGTGGGCTGGCGGGCCCTCTTCGGCAGCACCCCTTTCCTCCTGGGCGAGCAGGGCCGAGGCCTGAGCAGGAGCGCTGTGTGCTCCAAACATTTTGGCTTTCCGAGTCAAAATACCTCTCAACTTTAGCTGGGAGTGGCCACGTGTGTCTTTCTGTTAGTCGACAGCTCCCCATAATAGGTTTTAAAAGCCTGTATAAGGTGGTCTTTCGTAAGGATTAAAAGATGATCCTACGCATCCGGTTGCCAGTTTTTGCATGAGTCTGACTTGAGGTGGATTTTAGCTCTCAGAAATTACTTCTTTTTCGTGGTAGATTATCAGTGTTTGTATCTCAGTGTAACCTGATGCTGCTCTTATGAATGTTTCTCTTCCGAAATTCAGCAGTTCCTGAAATAGTGATATGCAGACAGGGAAGAATTAGCAATTATAAGCAAATACTGTAAGGGGCAACAGAATTAGCAAAGCAGGAGGTATGTAATAGAAGTGTAATTTGCATTGAGGCATAGGTTGATAGAAAGAAGGTAAGCGTAATAGTGAAAATAAGGAGATTATGAAAGTAAAGACTGCATTCCAACCCCTAATTAGTGAGGTTATCTGTATTTCAGCTTTCACATTTGCGAATTAAAAGCATTGGGTTCTTTTCACATTGATTCATATTCTTAGAAGATCTTATGCCATGATTCTGGCCTTAAAGATTTTACATGATACTAATGTACAACGTGTATCGAATTCTTTGTCTTATTTAAATAATTGATGCTTTATGGAAAGCTGTTGGCCTGAAATACAATTATGTGTATTAATTTCCAGGGAGATAGACCTTAGCAGTTAAGTAGTGCTAGTACATCAAGCTTCTTTTTTAACCAAAAATAAATACCATTAATTTGAATTCAGTGAAAGCAATAGATAAAGCTGGCAGTGTTAAATACTCTATTAAAATTGCTTAAAAGTTGCATGCGTAAGAGTGGAAAGCATTAGCTTGTCTTTTTACATTTTTGTATGTATTTATGAAATATTTGGCTCTAGTGTTGATGGTTTGCTTGTCTGTTCCCACCTCCAGCACATGGTGATTTTGTGTTTTTTGAGTGGGTGGGTATCAACTGTTCGGATTTCTTTGGTGGCATGACAAATCACGTCTTCACCATTATTTCTTACTGTTCAATTCCATAACGCAAGGTGAAACCTATGTTTTTTCCAAGTCATTTTACAAGTAGTTGTGGCTCTACCTGGATCATTTAATTGACCAGGTGAAAAAGAAATCAATTGCTGAGGCTGTGGACATATTAAGTAATTTTTCTTTTCCAAAAATGCTTTTGAGGATAATGAAAATTCCAAAGAAAATGTGGGAACCAAGAGGTAGTATTGGTATTGTATACTGAGAAAGTCTTGCATACTGAGAAAGAAAAGAATAAATTGACAGAGGAAGCAACAAGTGGTCTGTGAAGTGGTGACATCCAAGAATGTTTTAAACTTTTCACAATGAAGATACCTGGAGGAAAAAATGTCTTGATCCAAAAGTTTTGAGGAATACTATCCGAGATTATTGTTTCTTTCTTTGGGATTTGAGTAGAGAGGACATGGTCCATTCCTATCTGCTAGTTTTAGCAGTGTAAAAATTAAATGACTAAGCAATCTCATTGCTTGGGTGTCTATATTTGGGGCAGAGAGGAGGGAAAATGAGAGGCATAAGAAAAGATGCGTCTAGAAGATTATTTTTTACATCCTGGAGTGGGTAGATTGTGTTGCCTTTCTGGTAGTTAAAAACTGAGAGAAAGTACCAAAATACTTCTAAAGTCTTTGCTTATTACTAGTATTTTACAGTTCATTCTTTCTAAAAGTTGTGCTTTTTCTTTTCTTCCTGACAGATCCTTCTTGCTTTTCATTGCCCAACGCATTAAGAATTCTCTCTCACCTGATGAGCTAAAGACACGACCCATAACGACTGCAAAATAGAACATTGCTGACCTCCCCTTTCAGTGAGTAGTCACAACTTCAGTTTTGTATGTTGTTTTGCTCTGAGATGTGTTTATATTGTCGACCAAAGTGCTTCCATCTATGCTTGAAAAATGCCTAGGAAGATCTCTGCAGGAGAGTGTTTCTGTAGAGGAAAGCAATTTGTCTCAGCACTTTCCTTTACAGAATCTACTTCAGTCTTTTCCAGCCCAACTGAATTACTTCAGAATGCTTCACTAGAGGAAATACGCCTTTTTCCTACCTACCTGCATTTTCATTTGCTGGAGTTGCCCATCCTGACAAATTCAGGATCAAATGAGGACGTTAGCAATTTATTGCTCTCGGCATCAAAAGAAATTTTTCTTCACTCAGGTGGGCCTTTTATTCAGATTCTTAATGCAACAAAAACTATTTAGTCTATATGAATGGCTGCATATCATAAAGTTCTAAATCTGTTTATCGTATAATATATACTGTGCAAAGAGAAGATAAACAAAGAGAAGAACCTTTCAAATTATCTGTTCTTTTGTGGTGTCTCTAACTGCTGGACAGAATGCTCACAAGACACCCTATAATTTAATTAATGTTGTACATACACTCTGGGAATTCATGTAATTACATACAGTAACACACTTATCCCAATGTGTCCAGCAGAGGAAGTAGGCTATCTTGCTTAGGAGTAGCTCAAGAGTAAAAGAAATACAACCTTCAGTTGATCGATTCTCATAAAAATTTAAAACTACTTTTTTTTTTTTGATTTTGAGCTTTTTATTCTCTTGTGGATTTTAATTTTACTGAATACAACTTTTTGTGATACACCTGAGAATTCTTACTCAAGCCATTTAATTCAGTGGCAATATTTCTTAAGAAACTACTTCTAGATTGTGCCCCTTGTGAAATAAATCTTTTAATTGGATTTGGTTTAATATAACATTTTAAATTTTATCGCATATCTTTCAAAGCATGGCAAAATTGTGGTTTTTATATATGGCAATCACGAAATTCTAATTCTTTCACTTACACTGAAAAAATCAACACATTCTTCTGCATTGTTTGCAATGGGTCAATTGGTTGTTGTTATATGTTTTTCTGCTAAAAGGTTATTTTCTGACTGCATGACTCTGTATTTCTTCAGTTTTTAGACCATTAAGATCTGTGCTTCCTACTTATAAAGTAAATTATTCTAAGTGCCTGAATTTTTGAATTTTTAAAATTTATGTAGTGTAAGAAAATTAAAATGAGAAAAACAGAAATGCTTCAGTATAAGTAATTTTTCATATTGGGAAAGAAAATCTGGTGGGATTGTGGAGGTATTTTTTTTATTTATTTTGATTTTTATACAAGTCTGAGTTTCATGACAGTTTTCTGCCAATTCTGTATAATTAGAAAAATGAAATAGGGGATTCCTGAAAACTGTTTTTACTATTATACATGTATCTATATACTGTATGTGAAAGTTCATATATTTGTTTTAACGGATCTTCATAGCCCATCTTCAAATACTTAGAACAGATTGCGAGTACTTTTCATACCAAATTCCTGGAGAACAAACATGAAGTGATAAAAGATATTGGTCCAGAAGCTCTCACTTTTGCTCTGTATCTCAACTGCAGTTTGTCAGGAAGAGGTTGCAGAAGTAGGTCCTCAGTGAAAATTTCAAAACATCTGATAGCTTAATCTCAAAATTCCCTGCTGTAGTCTTGGTTTGTTTTGTTTTGCTGCCTATTTTTTATGAGGGAACCTGAGTGATCTCCCAAGGTGAGACAGCAGGTCAGGAGCAAAGCTGAATGTGAAATTGCATTCATAATTCCCTGCAATAATTGAGGTTGAGAAAGAGTGTTTATTTAAACCTTTAAAAATGATGGCGAGATCCTGTATATTGCTTTTTTACGTTGCTCTGGAAAATATTGAGGCCAGGAGAATTTTCAGGTACTGAGGAAAAAGATTCTTTCCTACTGCTCCCCGTAATATGGCTGTGGGAGTTTGCTAGGGGTTTGATTTGAGTCAAAACACATGCTAGGACAAGAGAGCTTAATGCTGTGATGTTTGTGAGGAGCAGAGCCTTCCTTCACTAGCAGTGAAGTAGTTGCTTAAGAGGATTTTCACCAATTCCTCCAGCTTAGAGAGGAGGCCTTGCAGACCCGCGGGACAGGGAAAGAACATAAGTACCACGAGAAGATTGAACACAGTATATTACTTCAGCTGATTTGGGGTTTTATTTGGGGGGCTTTGGGGTTTTGGGAGATGTTCTGTCTTTACATGCCACAGTGAATTTTCCTTAGCTGCGGGTTTGGGGTTGGGAATTCGACCTGGGTTCTGTCCTGGGTGCTGGTGACATCTCTTGTTTTCAGCCTATTGTAGGCTCTGTTGACTTTTCAGTGCTGAACCAGTACCATCCGTTCTTTTTTTCCCCTCATTAAATTTTTTTTTAAGGGATGTGCGGATGTGATGAAGAAGTGCTGGTAACTTGTCAATTACTTCCCTTTTGTGTTGTTTGCCCAGCCTCTGAGCACTGCCTGTTTCTGCCTTTTGATTTGTTCTTCTTTATACAACTGACAAAGACTCGCCATCAGTTCCCAAACAAATATCGAGACTCATTTCCCTCCTTTGTGTCCTTCTCCAACATCTTCTGTGTTATTCAGAGGCCATTGCTATGACATCAACGTTTCAGGATATTTGTTAGGTTTGCTTTTTGTTTTGGGGTTTTATTTGTTTTCATTTCAATAGAGGCTGCTATCATCCTATCATGGTGGATCAAAGCCTTTAGAAAGTAACTACCTTAAAGAAAAAACAAATTTAACTTCTTGAACAAAACCCTCCTGGACTTATCCTCAAGGGAGGATTCAGTTTCTTAGCTTTAGGCATCTTGACTGTAAATTCCTTTCTTCTGTGGGAGTGGGAAGAAAACAGCCTCTCAACCACTACCATCTTCAGTGCTCTTCTTAGTTCTGGGTCTGGAGGATGCAGCATTTTTTGTACTTTTAGGGCTGCCACTCTATATAAAAGAGCGTATTCTGTATTGTTTGAAAACCTTCTGTAAACTCACATTGGTATGAATAATCAAAACTACTTGAAGAAATTGCTGAAGTAGTCCTCCTTTTACTGTCAGGCTTACATGCCTCTACCAGGTTTTATTTGTTAGTTTCCAATGATTTTTGAAGTGAACAAAAGTATACAAAATAATGTGAAATGTTCGTGGATCTTCTAAGTGACAGCATCCATCACGAAGACTAATGCTCTGTTTTTGGGCTTTGTTTGCATGGTTTTTGCCAAATTCCAGGGCTACTTCTGCCAGTCACACATACCTTTGTATCCTGTAATATGTTTTGGCCAGCTCCTCAGAGATACCTTCAGTAAGAGTTAACAGTAATTTCTAGTGTGCTTGTGCTTATTGCTTTTCATAATTGTTTAATTTTCTGGCTCCTTTCCCCTTTCTAGTGTAGTTCTGTGCTCAGAGCCTCACCCCCTTGCTCCCCCCTCCCCCCCCAAAAAAAAAAAAAAAACCAAAACACAACCACCAAAAAACAACCCTCCCGCAAAACCCCAAACTCCACTTCCATTGAATGGAATCACTTCCATGAGATTGCATAAATGTGCTGCTCTGTATCTTTTAAAGATACAAGATATCGTTCTGCTGAAATAGTAGTCATAGATGTGAAGAAAAAGTCTATATTCTTTAAATATGTAGTCTTGTAAACAATTTTATTTTGAAGTATGCTCTTATCCTTCCCTAAAGCAAATTATTTCCTTTCCATTGATTTTTTTGTATATTTGTATTTTTGAATAGTTGTGTCTTCTATTTCCTAAGCAGCAAACTCACAATCAGAACTTGATAAATAAAATATTTGCACTCAGAAATGGAACCACAAAACCAATGTAACTTCTGCTATTGATTCTTCTCCTGCGTAACTATTCTGGCAGCACCGGCAGAATACCATCCTGTGTAAGCATAAAACTTACTTAGAGTAAATTACTCTAAATTATAAACTAACCAATAAATCCGTATTGCTACAGGGTTGTTCTCCCATTCCTCACCCCTCACCTAAAATCTCAAATAAGAAACAGTATATCAGAAAATTGTTTTGATTTTTTTTTTAATGAATACAGTAAAATGGACGCTTCCTGGAATTATCAGCAATAGTTCAGCATGATGAAAGAGCAAGGTTATATATATTCAATTAAAATGGATTGTTGTAATATGAATGATGATTACAGAAGTAGAATTAAGATGTTACCCATGCTTTTGTAAATTATGCCATATCACCAATTACTTATTTTACTAAAACATATTTTAAGGAAGAAGAGATGCTATTTCTTTACATTTCTGTCTTTGTCATGGAGTTTAGTAGAATATTAATGGGGTTTAACCTATTTTGTTTTAGGAGTGGCTTTAAATTTATCAGAACATATGCCCACACATTGGCCTTACCACTGCAAAAATACTTGTTTTAGAGAAATTTATTTAGCAGCATTTCTTAGGACCCAAGATTTGATTTGAGGAAATAAATGAAACACTGTCATTTCTCAAGTCCTGCATAGATAGATGAGAAATTGAATCTTATTTTGGATAAATTCAGGCCTCTGTCAGGTGTATGGAAGATGGGAATAACTCAAGCAGAACAGTAAGTCTGGGATGATTTACAAAAAAAAAAAAAAAGAAGGATTACTGTATCTTAAAATATTTTTAGTGGACTCTAGATATGAGTATTCAGGCTGAGAGGCTGTAATGAGAAAAACTAACTGTATAAAAATACAACATTATCACTAAATGTCCAGTAAGAATGTACTGGCAAAGATAACTAGATATTTGAAATCCTGGATTTTTGACGGTTACTATGTAGCGTATGAAGTTGAGAGTTGATAAATAAATGCTGATTGTATTCGGTATTTTATAAGAATTCTTTTGGAGTTAGGTACAGATTTTACTAACAATCTGCATTCTGTGCCATGAAGTTGTATAATTCACATATTTTTCATATACTGCAGTGGGATACGAGCTTTTGTATAAAAAAGGCTCTGTGGGGAAAAAAAACAAACCAATGCCAAAACACATTTGAGCTTTGACCTTTGATTTTTCTAAGAGCAGGTTTTAATATATGTCATAATTTTAAAAAGAAAACATCTTTTTGCTTCTATGGGAATATGGGACTGTGGGTGAAAGGGTGGGGGGAAAATGCTGTAGATATTTGGGCTGACCTACAATGCAAGCTTGAGGGAAATATTAGGATGACTATCTGAGTACTTCTTAAAGTGAGGCTGAAATGGACAGGTCTTGACTAGAAACTCTGAGATGGCATTCTGTGGCTGTACTTGGAGAGCCCAAAGAAAAGAGTTACAGCTCACCACAGGTGATGATCTATGAAATACTTCCATGTAACCTGCTTCAAGCACTGACTAAGGGTATCTGACATGAATGAAAATGTAAAATCCTAGCTATGGTGCTCTTGGTGATCTGTCCTTTATTTATGGTTTTATCCATTCTTTCTTGTATGAAAGCTCAGTACTGGCAATTCTAGATTTTTGTGGAACCTATTCTGAAGTCTTACTTATTTCAGAAGAAATTCTGTGTGCTTGAGAGTGATGTAGCCCTTCATGTTTGATGATGAATCCTGAGCTGAACTATTCCAGAGCTACCTCGTGAAAAGGAAAAGGTTCGCAGTCAGCAGCCGCCTTGGAAGGAACCTCTGTTTGTAATTGCTTGGTGTCTGGAGTTTGAGGTAGTGTGACTGTGTAGGTGTTGATAAATGTTTTTGGTGGAACAGAGCACACGCGTGAGGAATGAGTGGATAAAGCTGCGTTTCAGTTCCATTCTTTCCAGTCCAGGCTGGTGCCTTTGCCCTCATGAACAGCTTATTTCTGTGTATTTAAAGAAAAAGAAAAAAAAAAAATCTTTAAGAGAATAAGGAATCTTATATAAGTAGACATTTTCTTCCAGGTTTTTCCTTTGCTTTTCATTGCGCTGTTTGTGTTTATAGAAGTAGCAGGTATAAATTGGTTCATTAGGCTTTGAATGCCTGTTATAAAATACACTCCAGTTCTGAATCGGTCTGAAATCAAATCACAAGTTAACTTTTAGTCGACAAGCTATATCTGCTTGGATAGGATCTTCAAAAATCAGGTTTTATAGAAAGAAAACAGAAGAAGTAGATAGAGCTAAACTGCCATCACGGTGAGAAATCAAAATGTTCAGTGCATACAGACATTTTGATATCGGGAAGACCTACCACCATCACTACTCCATCTGACAGCTATTTATATTTGCCACTGAAGCTGGGACATGAATCAGTTACAATAAGCCTGAAAACAGGCTCAGATGTCATCCTGGAGATGGCTGCTATTGACTGCAGGAAAGGAGATATTAGAGTGAGCAAGATACCTTGCAAGAATAAATCAGTTTTGAGTAATAGGGAGTCCTCCAAGGGTGCTAATAATGCAGTAGAAAAACATGTCAGTAGGGCATTGGAGAGTGACAAGATTATGCTGCACTGTAGTGGTGTTGCAATTCCAGTAGGTATATGAGGCAAGGTGATTCATAGCACAAATAATTTTTGTTCTACACTTTTATTCTTCTTTTAAATTTGAAGTTGTATTTGCAGGGGAAGATTGTGGTTTGCTAGTTGTCTTCAAGCTATTATTTATTCTTGCTTTCACTGAGTCTTATACAAGTTTGTCATTTACATAAACATTTCTTGTAATGTTAGTACGTTTAGAGTGACTTGAAGTGGAAAAACAGTATGACTACCATTGTCTTACATGATCTCCTATAGAAAACCAAAATATACCTGACTTTCAAAGTATGGGTTTCAGCAGAATAATTTAAAATTATATTTCTGGGATAATAAACTCAGAATAACTGGATTTTTCTTTTTTTTTAACCTAGCACCTGCTCACCTGTTTTACTGGCAGATGGGTATAATCTTGCCTTTTTGAGCATGTGCAGTTGCAGCAGCTTTACTTCATACAGGTCTTTACTGACGTAGCTTTTTATAGCCCCTGGCAATCTGGTCCGTGCCTGTAGAACACGAGGTTAATTACAGTAATGTGAACATGTACATTAAAACAATCTGCCTACTGGTAGAGAGATTTTTTGTTTTACAAGATTGCGTCTTTCTTCTTATTTTTTAGTATTAGCTTTGTCATAACTATAATGTGGCACATTTCACGGACAGTTGAAGTTTCCCTCACTTTAGCAGAAATCTAGCTTATTATGCAGATATCCGCTTTTGACAATGAGCATCTGCAGCTACTCAAGACATAGAGATGCTGGTGTATGTGTCTAGGCATCTTAATTTGTTATGCTATGTTGTCCCAGAACAAATATGCAGGATATATTGCAGTAGAACAATCACAATGCAAAAAAAGAATCACAGTGGTGTTTTGTTATATGATAGCTGGCTGTGCTGCTGGTTATAAAGCAAGTAGTTAATCCAAGTGGAAAGGATTTTCCTTTTTAAAAAAATATTCTAAATATTTGCTTTATCTCATTTTTTAATTCAATCTCCTTAGCAACAGGAACATCTGTTTCTTTTCTCTTAGTCATTACATTCAAAGAAAGTAGCTGCTTGAAAAATAATGAAAGCAATTTCTATGAATTGGGTAGCTATTAATTGTTGCCAAGATGTTTTAGTATGATAATAAGACATGCAACAATTGTTTTTTTTCTTTAATTGAAATATAGCTATCTAGTTAACCTGTGCTGGTTAGGTGTGCTATAATCTATCAGCTCTTATAGTGCATTTATTGTGTGATTTACTGTGTGACAGAGACACGAGTGAGCTTGGCTATTTCTGGTTTATTTAGGAGATACTTAGTGTCAATGTATGGATAGTTGTTGCACCTAACGTTTTATTAATTTGAAACTTCAAAGCAAGTCGGTGAAGAGTTTACCTTGAAGACAGAGGACTAAATATGTATGGCCTTTCAAATATGTATTTTTGTGCGTCAATCTACAATATGAAACAATATAATTAATTCAAAATGCTTGTTTTAGTGATGCTCTTTTAGTGATGTTTATAGTGATGCTCTTTCTCAAATTACTGTATACTTTTCCTGTAGATTTTATAACCCAATTTAAAGCTGTTACTTGGTTTCAGAAGGGCTTACTTGTCCGTAATCTTTGTCTGTACGGCCAAGAGTGCATTCCTAAATCACAGGAAATTGGCACATATAAGTGAGATTTAGAACGAAATGAGCGAGGACTGCAGGATCAGGATATGAACTGGTCTCTCCATGTCAAGAGAAACAGACTTACCTTTGCAGTGTTGAGAGGGAAGGACCTTTGCTACTACCGTAGTCCTGAGTGACTGTTGTTCAGAGCTAACTGCACATGGATGGACCTGCGTACATGCTTGAAAACTAGTGCAAAAAGTGAAACTTATTTCTTGATAGTGTGAACCTACTTAGCTCATCAGATGGAGATTAGTAACAGCGTTGGGGCGAAAAAGTGTTCAGATGGGCAAAATTGGAAAGGCTTAAGCTCAACTGGAGCTAAACTAGCAAGGGCTAGCAAGAGTAACAAGGAGGGGTCTTACAGGAATGTATGCTCATTGCAAAAGGAATTTTTAGGTATTCATGGGTCCACTGATGGATCAGGAGAAGGCTTAATGATGGACACTATGGAAAAAGATTAAGTACCCGATGCCAGTTTTGCCTTGCTCTTCACAAGCAAAGTCTAATTCTGGACCTATGTGTGTACGGTCTTGGTTTGAGGAGGAAAGGTGCAGCCACACTGATAAAAGGCTAATTTTATGCCTTTTGTACACGATGGCCAGCCTAACCTCAGTCCTTGGAAAGATCGTGATTGTAGATTTGAAATCCACTTGCAAACATGTCAAGCATGAGAAGGTAATCAGTAATAGTGTGGATTTACTAAAGTGCTACTAATGTTTTACCAATTTGATTACCTTCTACAATGAAATGAATAGCAATATCAGTCATTTTACACATTTTAGTACCAAGTTCTTCTTTCAACGCACTGCACACTGAAGCCACACAGCAGATTTTCTTGGACGCTTCTGCAGGGTATGTAACTTGGGTTTTTTTTTCTGGGTTTTGTTTGTTTGTTTGTTTTGCGGGGACGGGGGGGCATATTCTCTTATTGCTTGTAATGCTCTCTGACTATAGCATGTGTACAGCAGGAAAAAGAAAATAAAGCCTTTGACTTGACTTTTACTCCAAGGACCAGCAAAACTTTGCATTAGAGGAGGAAAAAGTAAAGAAGATTACTGTTATGCTACGACCTTTAATCACGTTTGTACTCTCCCAGATGCTTTCTTTTTCTTTGTCTCTATCCAACCCCAAAAATAATAGTTCTGCATGAGACTACTTCTGGCACATGTGGGTGGCAAAAATGGTTTTGAGAAGCTTTACCAAAGAACCATCTGGAGCCTGTATGAGGGCCAAGAACACTGAGAACTTCCTCCATGGAAGAACTGATGAGCTGGGTGGAGCAGTGAGCAGTAAACTACGGCTGTAATCCTTTTAACTGGCAAGCCCATCAGGCAGATGGGCAGGCTGCCCAAATGCCATTTCCCTGGGAGTTTTAGATAGCAGGCCATACTCTAATTTCCCCCTTAGGTTGTGCTAAAGCAATAGTGGAAGCCATCAGCATTGAAGTTAGATGCGCAGAGTAATCCAAAATACAAACATTAAAACATTCCTGATTCCTCAGTAAGTGCACATTCTTTGTGTCCATTGTATGCAGAAAGTGGAGCTGGTTATCAGAGTTCCTCAGGGATGAGGTTGCTGTAGGCGGGTAAAGAAAGATAGTTTTGGGAAGACTGGGAGGGGCGAGGCTGTTTTAGTGAAGATGGGCACCATTGTCTATTCATCCTTCTGTAACTTTGTGGGTGGGGGAGGAGGAAAGGTGTCTGCACGAAGGCCTCAGAAGGGAAGGCTTTCATCAGTTGTGGTCAGGGACAGCGTTACAAAAGTGACAGGTATTGTTGTGGCAGGGAAGAGCCTTACAAAAGTACCAAACCCTGGTGTCCTGCTGTGTAGGCAGGGAGGTATCACAGGCTGCCACAATGGATGTCTTCTCCTTCTCTGTAGGAAGTGTCTTCTGCCTGATGCTGGCTGCTAAAGTAGATGGTTATTTCTACTAGGTGTTGAGTTTATTCAGATTATTCCAGGTGAAACAAATATTGATCCTATAAAATAAGAGTAGCTAAATACTTGAAATCTTACTGCCAGTGTCATCTTCTATAAATAGAACAGGTATATGAAAACTGTGGTCATGTTTCATGTGAACTTGCACATACAGTTCATTAGGTTAGCTTCTGACTCTCTTCTACTTGAATTGTTGGAATAGGAGGCCTTTTCTTGGAAGCAGGAGGTGGTGTAAATTATTTCATGATAGCTGCAAATCAGGCAGTGAGGGAACACTTTGTCACTTGGAGAAATAATACAGTCATCAGTATCGTTCTTTGCAAGATGCCCTAGTTTCAGGAGTGCCTGAAAGTTTATGACTGCAAGGTGGAAAAAGAATAAGTTGGTTTGAGGTAAGAACAGAAACTTCAGTTACCTGATGTCTCCTCTGCTGACCGTCCAGCCATTTCGAATATGAAAAGGATTTTTTTTGTTGCTTCTTCCCACTTTACCCTTCACTGAAAGGCAACATTTCCCTTGGCACCAGCTGTCTCAATGTTTCCTGAATTTTGGAAAAATTTCTTAAATATTGGTGCTCTTTCTAAATAAATGTAGATGATTCCTACAGAGTATTTCAGAGTAAATTGCACATTTTCTTTAATGCTCTGTGTGTGTTTAGGTTTCATATGCAAGCTATCTGTTACTGTCCATGGATTTGCTTACTTGCTAGGATGGACTTTATTTAGATGAAAATGACTAATTATTTTATCATTAAAGTGGAGTAAAAAAGTAACACTGGGTGAAAAAGAAATAGCAAACAGGGTGCTTGACGAAGATAGCACTCTCAATAGCAGTGCTTCAACATATTTTTAATGGATATAACTCTTCAAATGCTTCCATAGCAAATGGGTGCCTTTTTAACCTTCTCGGTAAATTACCCCTAAAGGTAATAGCTGATAATTCTGCAGCTCTTCGTGATGTCTGTCTACAAGTTATTTTTAAAGACAGACTTCTCATGAAGAATACTTCTTTGATATTCAAAGAATGAATCCCAGTCAGTTTAATGCTAATGTGAATAAGACATAATTTTTCATGTTTCAAGTTTAATTCTGATTTAACTTGAAATTACTACAGTTGGTAACAGAGAGGAGAAAATACGCATATGAAGTTAATATTTTTGAAGAAGGTGTTAGAATATAGGTGTTAAAATGTGTTCTGTAACTGGACTGAATATTCAGAATCTGTTTTTTTTCTGAACTGTTGTCACAACTGCATGAAACGTGAATATAATTCATTTAATCAATATTCTTGCAAGGACTGTTTCATCAGTGGTTTGTGTGTGGTTTTGGGGGGAGCTGGGAGGGTTGTTTTAGTTTTCTGTGGGGTTTTTTTGTTTGTTTGTTAATACTAGCATAAGAACCATCTGAAGTAATCGTCTTAAGTTGGATCTAGGTCCTGTCACGTTAGATGATAAAGTGACACTGTACTCCTGTAATAAAAGAAAATATTTCTGAAAGAAAGCAATGAAATTGTCTTCAAATGTTTGGCAGTTACCACTCTAAAACCTCGTACTTATTTTGAGTTGAGGATAAATTTTCAGTAAAACTACTGCATAAATTAGAATTACAGAACCCAAAGTTACTTAGATACTGATTTTTTTTTTTAACCTTACTATAATGATTATTCATTACTGTGACAGATCACAATCACACATATCAATACTAAAAACCATTTTTTATTATATATTCCAGGTATGCTCTTAAAAAATCGTGCTATTTTTAACAAATTTATGATACAAACACCTTCCCCATAGAACCTACTCTTGTGTGGAATCCATTGTGCTCTCCAGAGACGTTTAGAATCTGTGGAAAAATACTTTTCATCCACCAAAGGAAATAGGGTATTTGACAACATGCATTTGTCTACAAAATGCGAAGCAATATCTGATGAAATATGCTTTGTCAATAAAATAAATTGCCAAACAAAATGTAATCCTTCCTCAAAATATGTTTAGCCTACACAGTGAAATAAGCTACTTCCACAAAGTGCATTTTGTTGCTTGAATTATTTTGATTTGCTGTCTATCAGAATCTGTAGATAAAGTGTTTTTTTGTCAGACACTGTATATCAACCTTATTTTATTATATATAGATAAAATACATTTAATTTGAAGGTAGACATTTGATAGAAAACCTTAAACTGGTATTGGTTTAGCTGAAATGATAAACCGCAGACGTGCGCTGTTTGTGGTGTGAGAGGCTCACTTCTCTTGTAACTCTGCATATAAAATAATGCCTCTGTAGTTTGTAATTCAGCAATTGTTGCTGTGACTTAGGCGTATTTAGTTTTGCTCTGGCAAATAGTTTCTGTGAATTGCTCATTGTACTAAAGCAAAGTACATAACTGTTTGGCCGATTGACGCAAATGTCAGTACTTGTTCAAATTTTCATGCTTTGTCAGTCATATAGCGTGCATTACGTATATCCACATGTGAACCACAGGTCTTCAGCTAAGCCTTTCCCTGACTTTTATGGAAGCATACCAGATTCTTATCTGAGTAAGAATTTGCAGGATGGGAAGGGGGAATGTCAAAGCTGAGGAATAGCTCTTCAATTTCTAATTAATTAAAAGTTTTTGCATTATTGTAATTCTGTTAGAAGATAGAATAAATTTTTCTTTTTCAATGACAATTTCTTACTGATCGCAAAAATGTAGAGATCTTCATGGTGTATATGGAAAGCTACTTTAGCCCTTACGTAGCTGTTAAGAAAGGCATAATTCTTCTTTGGACAAGGTTGCAAAAAACTTAAATCTCTGTAGAGAAATACAAGGCTCCTGTTGAGTTTTTGAACATTAGTGTATGTTGAAGTTGTACTCCAGGGTCTAGAGTTCAGTTTTGTAACATAATGTTCAGAAAAAGGATTACAGAGTTTCTATTTCATAGTTCTTGTTAAAGTTAAAATCACAATATGAAGACTCCAAATTTTCATGTAAAGCAATAAAAGTTAAGTTACTTTGAGACTATCTTTGTATCAATCTAAGAAGTACTAGTTGGGGCGACAAGTAAACGTGCAAATTGTTCAGTCCTAATTTGGAAGTAAAAGCAAAGCAAAAGTCCCCAACTCAGGTGAAGTATCTCTTGAATTAGAGTGATTGAAGGTTGTCTTTACTCAGAAGTTAAGATCATTCTTGTCATTGCTTGCTTTCCTAATTGCAAGAGTATTAAAAGAAAAAGTCTGAAGAGTGTAAAGGATTTAGTTCAGCAAAAGAACTTAAGTGTCTACTCAAAAGTTAAGTTTGCACTAGAATGTTTTGAACGATAATGGAATTACTTATAAATTTAAAGAAAAGTTGAGGTCTGTGAAAATGAATGTGTTTGGCTAAGTAGAAATTAATGCTAAGCTTTTGCATCTTGTGGAAACAAAAACATACAGTGCTACAAGTGGAAAACGCATCGCAGGTCTGGTTCCTTCACCTTCTGTACAAATAATTTCCCAGTAGTTTCAGGAAGAACTGCATGGATAGAAATATGTTTATTTTTATCATGTGTAACAAAGTAGAAATTACATTTGTTTTAAAATGTTATTTCATGTACAATAAAACAGAAGCTCTATAACTGTGAAAATGCACGTGTATGTAGAAATGGGCAAATTGGACTATTAATATTATCTGAACATTGTTAGGAAGTACATGCCTCCTTCCTTTCCCCTTCAAACCATTATGCTTCTGTTGTTAACATTATTTGAATGAAGTGGGTCTACCTGAATGAAATTATTAATGTGATAGTTGTTCAGATATTTTTACCTTAATTTGGAAGTTATTATTTCTCTTGTCCCTTTCACTGCCATGTTTCTGAGCTAACACAATAATCATACATTATAAAATACACATTAGCTTGGGACATCAGAAAGATTTGACAGAGCGCTCACTTGGCATGAAGCAGACTAATCTATATATGATGTATAGGAGCTATTTTTCTCTGAAGAACTTCATTGCTGAAATGAGAGATGAGCCCAAGTACCTGAGGATAACTTGGGTACTTGGGTAAATGTCAGAGCTGTTGCATCTCTATTTTAATGTACATCAGGATTGCTCCCTCTTTCCTTGAGTGATTTAATGCAGTAAATCTTTATAGGAGCTGTCTGAAGATTAATAGCTGTTGTTGAAGAAACTATGTAATAGATTTTTAAATTATGTTTTTGAATTATTTATTATTTCATATTTTATTACATAATTGTATATAGCACAACTAATGAAATACCAATTACGAAAAATACAGTTGTTTTTTGAATATGTAGCTATGGAACATCAATCCATTCTTTTTGCTTCAGCTTGTTAGTTCACCAGGTGTTGCAGAGCTGAAGTGTAAAAGTAGGCTATTATGGTTTCTCTTCATTGCTTAAATTTTTGGTTGGTCCTATTGTGTTGCTCCTTTCATCGAAGATACTTCTTCAGACATAGGTTGAATCTCTCTCTCTATTACTGCATGGGTCTGTGTTGACTTTGAAGACAAACTTCTTACAATTGCCCTCATGCAACCTGATGCTGCATTTTCACATCTACATCTTGCCATGGATCTGAATCCAGGTTATTCACGTAGTGTTTTATGTTCCTTGAGAGGACGGGTCTTTTGGTGAGTCAGTCATACATATTTTTTCTAGCTTGTTTCTGTTTAGGGGCAGTAGATGAAGGAAGATGCTTAAGGACTGAAAATCAGGCATATGGGAAGTTAGAATTGGAGCCACTTCATTGGCAGAACTCAGAGCTTATTGTGCATGTAGAGAAATACTGCTGGAAGAATGAGAACCATCTGCAGGGATGAATGTGAGAAATAAGGTACTGTAAAAATGAGTAACTAATGATTAATATGCAGATAATACTTACTACATAGAATGCTAGTTTGGTTGCAGATAGGAAGAAGTGAAAGGCACAGAAAATAGTTAAGTCTCTTTAAGTTGCTGGAAAATATTCTTTCTGTGCTGTAAAAAAGAAGTAAAACTGGATGAAACAGTATAATAGTAGAAATAGTCTAGGTTAGCTTCTGCAGCCCATTGCTCAAGTTTAATGCTAAACCTTCATACTGACACGAAAACCCAACCAGTAGACTTTGCCTTTGGAAAGTTCTCATTAAAGAATGTGCAAAGTAGGCTCACTCTTGCTCATTAAGCCACTAGAAGTATGCTCCTTTTTATTCTGTTGAGTGTACAATTTGCATTCAGTTTTGGAAAAAATGGTAATTTCAGAAAGCTTCTTGAGTGGTTAGATCACAATTATGCTTCCCACTTAAAGTATTTTATAGTTTAAATAACCTGATTCACGTTGTTCTATGTGAGTTTGGAAGATGGGGGTACTAACAGAGATTAGGACTGAAAAGTTTCTCTTTAGGCATTTTTAGCTGCTGCGTATGATAACAAGGCTTATGAGACAGTGTTTTCTACATCTCTGTCAACTTCTTCAACCTAAATTTTGAACTTGTTCACCATGTCCACTGACTTTGATTAAAGGCTAAGAGATCTCAGAGATAACTAATTTCTTGCAAAATGACACAGAACTTTTAAATACTTGTATTATGGGGAGCCTTGAGAAGAGCAGACTGTTTTCAAAATGCCTCATCTCTAGAAAAGTGTCCGTCAGTGAATGTACCTTGTAAGGCATTAAAATCAATCACCTCCCCCACCTCCCCCAATATCTTCTCTATCTTATCAGTAACTGAATTTCATTAGTTCCATTGCTTACGGAATTAATAGTTTTTGTTGAGAAATCAATAGTGCAAGGTTTCATCATTAGGGGTTTAAAAATATGTATTTTATTTTATAGCTTACACATCTTATTGCTAGAAACTGTAATAGAAAATACCTCTCTTAAAATGGTTATGTTGCGTTTTCATGAAAAATTAATAGAAATACTGGGAAAATTAAGTGAAACTGTGTATGAACCTAATAAAATTTGGTGAGGTTGTAGTGTAACTGTAGATAATTCTATGTCCAGTCTCTGAGGTGGTTTCTTGTAGGCTGTGCTATATATTTGCACTTAGATGAAGAAATAAAGTATCAAATTCTTTCCCAATATGCTGACATTGATTAGAGATAAAGAATATTTGCGTTTAATTAGTTTTAAGGAAGCCAAAAATGAATATTTCAGTCCCAATGTTCAGAGTATATAGAAAAAGCTGGAATTTTCTCCAGGTTACGTTGTATACTCATTTACCATTTATGCGCGCTAATCATTTTACAAAGAGAAAGGAAATGTGCGTGCTCATTTGAGTACATTTATAAGGTGACATTATATACAGAAAAATGAATATACTTCAAGAGTAAAATGCCCTGCATCAATTTTTAAAATACGTTTCTAAAATCTTGAAATGGTGAATATTAAAACAGATTTATACATGCTGCTTTAGTGGTTTTTAGCAGCTGGCTGAAGTGATATAAACCAATTTTGGGTTTTTTTGTGTCTGATGTAATTCTGCGTTAGCGTGCTGTCTCAAGGCTTTCACTGTCAGTTGATTCACTGTATCAACAGTTTCTTACACTTGGGTTATTTTCTTTGAAGGAAATGAACCAACCCATTTCTCAGTGATAACTAGCTATATCTTTTGTTGATCATTGATAACAACTCCATGAATTGTAGTATTAAGAATTGCTGGTCCTGAGTGTCATTGCTGAGAGAGAGCGAAAAGCGAGGAGCAGTTGGTGTTGTTTAGTCTTGGCCTCCTGCATCATGTCATGTGCTCTCATAGTCCATCATCAGCCAGTCTGAAATCTTTTCATGCCGCCTCTAGCTAACAAGAGGATAAATTGACTTGTAAAACTTGGTTGCCAAGTGGACCAGGATCTTGCATTTGTTTACAAGGGGTAGAAACCACTTCTGTTACTTAATTTCAGTTCAAATGCACTGTTGCCATTCCCTTTGCAGTTCGGGTTTTACATGTCCTTTTGCATTTGTTGTTGGCCTGTCATCTTAAAAGACTGTTTAGGATGCGATAAGCCAGTAATGCAGCTGAGATTCAGGTGAGCATTAGTGCGATGGAATTAGACATCCATGTTTGGCTTGCAGTTCTCTTGTGCACAAACGCTGGCTTGAATTTGCACAAGTCAATTTTAAGGGTAATGATATTCCCGTGATTTCCTCACCCCACCTCTATATATGGGAATTGTGGGAATTAAGTATCATTTTATTCATATTCATAGATTTGTATTGTAAAATGTTTGCTTAAGTATCTGTCTCTTGCCATTTCTTGCACTTACATAGATTAACTGATGGGAAAAGAATGAGATATGAACATTCCTAGTTACTAGCAAAGTATGTAACAGTGTTTTGTGCATAAAACGTAACTTGGATTTTTGTGGTATTTTGTAGAAAAGCCAGGGTTGTTGAGCAAGCAGAGGTGTTTCTTGGAGCTACCAGTAAAAGATTAGCAGAAGTTCCTTATTTTGAATTAATGATTAGTCAGTTACTGAATTTGTTTATATTACTGTAAGAGTAATAACATTTCTAGATGAACTTGTATCGAATTTTGCAGTTAACTTAAAGAAGGCCTGTCCTTGAAGACTTGGATAGGATCCTGCAAGGATTTTGGCATTGAAAGATACTGTGTACATATTTCTATCTGGTTTTTAGTGCATTTTTCATTACCTTAAGTGCCAGAGTCCCTTCTGTCAGTTAAAGAATTCTGTCAGTTTTAGTTTTGAGTAGTGTTTCTCCATGCTTTATTACATTGCTTCTTCCTAAAGCCTTTAGTCAGCTCTTTTAATCTGAGCTTTTCACTATGATGGTTTTGCAGCTTCTTTGGTCGTGAACTGTGTTGACACGGACAAGCTGCTTTTGCAGTACAAGCCCATATTTGCTCCACAGTAGCAAGCAAATAATTGCATCATGTGGAAAGCACCTTGTACTGTAATTTTTGGTGTGAACTTAAAATTTTCTTCTTTCCTGTGACTATGACATTTTTTGTCACAAAAGTTGTCAGGGACCAGTGGTCCTCAAGGTGATGGAGCTTAGTGCTTTAGTTTGCTGCTCCATCTGAACAGGCTTCTAGTATCCATTGTGGACAAAGGAATTAACATGCCATCAAACTGGCACAGTGATAATACATGCCTTTTGAGATTCCCTCTTTCCGTATATTACATGTCATGCTTCAGTTGCTGCAGTTTTAAAAAAATTGTTCTGCAGTGTACTTTACATGGCTGCTTTTTTCAAATGGCTATTTCTTTTTTTCTTTTCTGTGTGACTGTATGTATGTAGGAAGGAGGGCTAGAGAGCTGTGCCTCATAACATAATGTATGTGAATTCCCCTGACTTCCTTTATTTCTTAACGTTAATTGTCAGAGTTTATTTGGAAAGAGCTACCACAAGCAGGAATTACAGACAACACAACTGAGATAAATTGAAAATGAAATTTTTTCAGTCATGGGGCTCTGACTACACTGGAGTAAAATTACGTGATCATTTTCTTAGTATAAACTTTAGCATGTGTGTTGGTAGACAGTACGTTAGTGCTGAAATTCTGAGGCAGTTGGATTTGTTTCTTTCCTATAAATATTGTTAATGTAAAATAGTTGGTTAAAAGTTGAGAAAATGTAAAATATTTGTGGAATTCAAATGATCCTTGATAGAGCTGGGAGGATTCAGCTCTTGGGAAGGGCAACTGCAGTCTTAATCTGTAACATAAAAAGAAGAGTAATTTGCAAAAGAAAGTCATAATAAATGTTCACTTAATTAGTTTTGCAGCAGAACAAAATATAGGGAAAAAATTGACATTTTAAAAAAAGTATGATTTTAAAAGTATGATTTTAAATTAAGCTCTAAATGAGAATTGCAGTATTGATAAGTTGAACAAAAGCAACTGTCTAAGGAGGATTCAGAAAGCAATGTGTACAATTTATCAGAGTAAAATAGCTTTATGCAAACACGTGTTTTGACAAATTATTTTGAAGTGAGCATTATGAATGCTTTTTTGAATTGAGTAATATGCAAGCCTTCACCTAGGAGTGAATATATGATTTGGAAAAAGGACCAAGTAATCTCCATGCAATTTTTGGCAATATGAATATAATTGCAGAAAGACTAAAACATAACCTTAAAATTAAGTCAGGGAGCTTATAAGAAAAATTAAACAACCAGAAAATAAACGGATTAGCAGAAGGGAAGATCTTAAATACATAGGAATGGAAATAATTAATTCAGGTAACATAAGGTTGCTCATTATATTAGTTCTATATTAATATGAGATTATTATGTACTGATTAGTACATACACGTACTTAGTTTTAAAAAAGAAATCTGATCTGAAAGAGTTTCATTGACCTTATGTCCTGACTTATTGCCTGTTGTATTCTTTTAAATGTGAGAACGTACGAGCAGTCTGATGCAAGCCTCGAGATGTTCTCAAGAAAACAATTTGTTAAACTATGCAAGAATTTTTAGTGGTTCATTTTTAAAATACAGGGACAAGTTAGCACACGGTACCAGTTTATTCTTAAGCCAGTGAAACTTTGAATTTTTTTTCCTAGCCTGAATGTTTCAATACAGACTGTACAGCAGAATTCTGTTCTATGTGCAAGAGTTATTAAAAGTATGCTCAGGATTTATGATAAATTTAAAGCAAAGTCATGCCTAATTCGTGCACGTCAATAAGGTCAGATTTTATCTATGATATCAAAATCTAGATTCTCTGGATCACAAAGGAGAAAAGATTTCTTAATTTATGTGATGGCCTTAAAAGTTCTTGTGAGATTGTTCCACTGCAAAAGAGTGGAGCAGGAGGATAAAAGCTATCAAGTGATGCAATAATTCAGTGCAATTATTCAAGAAGGAATTTCTTCTGTTAGGGAGATGCAGTATTTTTTTGCTTTTTATATCTATTCTATAGATACAATTTGTATTTCTGAAATGTTGTATTATAATCAGTCTATCAAAACATACCAAATACGTAACAACACTTGCAGTTCTGGTCCTTACAGTTTTGGTCCACTTTTTTAAGATATAAGCCTTGTCAATATTTGTTATGTGTAGGGAGTGTCTAGATGTGTCTCCTCCATAGATGTGCAATAGATGACATGTTCAGGTGAAGCATCTCAGTTTGCATCCCTAATTTAAAAAGAAATTTTGCCAACTCAAAAGCAAATGCCTTATAATATGGATAATTAAGTTCATGGCTGCCGATGACAAATACTCAACTAAAACAAGACATTTATGAACATAACATATCTGAAATACTGCCGTAGTAAAAGGAAGCAATGAAATAACAGCTGCCCTGCGTAATAGAAGAGAAGGTAGCTTGAACTCTTGAAAGCAGGAGATATGTGAAATAGTTATTGACATGAATGAGTATTTGATTGATCAGATAATAACTATCCTAATCTAAACCTGACAAGGAAGTTGATAGTTGATATTGTTAAATATCCTCTAATGAGGCAGAAAGGGGACAAAGAAATCCTAGAGTTTTGTGAGTATGGTATGAGAGTTGCTTTGATAAACAAATGCAATATGGAATGACTGGGAAACAATAAGAGATGATAAAAGGTACAATTTTCTAGTCGTTTTTCAGACTATAAGCATTATGCCTAGCATGTACAATGGAGGAAAATGAGGGAAATTACTGAAGCTATGAAAACATGGCATTATCCTTTGTTTGCAGCGAGTTTGCATGTGCCCTACGTTGTTATTACATCCTAATTATTTCAAATAAGCTCTATAAAAGTGTTATGTCATTCCTAAATTTCTTGGGAAGTTTAAGCATCTGTGAATTTTTTGTGGTATTTTTTGTTCTGTGTTTTTGTTTGTTTTTCTCACATCAGATATGTGGGATTTGCAAATAATTAATAGATTTAACACATTTAACAATGTCAGTATGTAATTTCCACTTCTAGGTAAATTCTTGTGCATGTGGAAGAGGTCATTAAAAAAACCCACAGCAAACTAAATCACAGATTATTTTCTTTCACTTATATTATTGCTAGTGTACTTTTAAAATACCTAATTGAAGGCAGAAAAGAGAAGACATTTGTCTAATATATGCTTGTAATTTGGTAATCTGCTCTCCTGGGCAGTTAAAAATGTACTTTATTCCCAGAATTCTAAGGGAAAACATCAGAAAAATTTCAGTAAAGGACCAGACTATGTGAATTAGCCCACAAGTATAGGGAAATAAATTTATGGCTTGTAATAATTGTGATAATCATTGTACTTGAGTAACTAAGGAACCCTTTATTGATCATTTTAATTACTAACAGCTACTGAAGATACATTCTAAAAATGTTCACAAAGTTAGTCTATCGTATCAGGTTTCCTGGATTTTTTTATGAAAATAAGGAATGTTCAAGTTAAAACCAAATACAATTTGAATTACTATAAAAACAAAGTACTCTGTTGCTACATCAGAATTGGTGCATAGATGGCAAAATGAAAAAGAACAGCAGTCCTAATTAAGATGATCCTTTCTCCCGTGTGGTTAGAAATTTTTTTTTTGATCCTAGTGTAAATTCTACTTGCTTGAAATTGAAGTTTTGTGTGTTTCTAAAATGAACCAAAGCTAAACTGTGTCTTTCTAAGGTAGAACAGTTAGCATGTTATGACCCTATATTTTTTTTGTGGAGAAATGAGAATTTTGAGTGGTTCTTTTAGGGATACTCCGCTGGGGCTTAATGTAATTAAGAAACATCACTGTGAAACAGATAACACTCTCTTATAATAGTGGCCATTATGGAGGTAGAGTATGCTAAAAATAAAGTAGTGAAGCTCCAACCTTATGTTCATAGTATATAGCCTGGAGGTAGTATGTATACATATTGTTTTGAAAAATTATTTGATAATCGTTAAATGGCTCTGATGGCAAAGTTACTGAAGTTTTTTATGTGTGTCACAGAACTTCATAATTTGGATTAAGAAAGTCTTAATACTTTTAGCGGGTTTATATAGAAATTTGTGTGCAAAAAGTATGAGAGGTTACCGATATGTTTAGGAGGACTCTTATTTCAACAGTTGCAACTCTGATCCATAAAGCAATGAGTTTCTACTGCGTTAACTTGCGTATGTTCTGTGAATATTCAGAAGTAAATGGGGAGTAATCACAGTGCGTATGCAGAAGTCTTCGTAGGATACGAACCTGAAGTGTTTTCTTAGGTCAGTAAAAACACCTGGCAGATAAAGTACCATTAAGATAGTGTTGAGGAGTTACAGAGTGAGCTCTTTATACTTCAGTTTAGATTCCTACGATTTCTGTACAGATAAAGCGATACTGAGTACCTCTAGGGGCTGTCAATGCTGAGCATAAAGGCAGCCGATGCCTCTCCAGCCAGCTGCCATTTTTAGAACTGCTGGGCAGACGAATATCCTTCGACTCTTGCTCCATTTCAGAATATACATGGCTGAATAAAAGCTTCAAGATGCCTCTGCCAACTTAAAAACAGGAGTGTAGTCCTCTCATAAGGGTACGTATTACTGTGTGAAAGATAGCATTGCTGTCACTGTTATTTCCTCCTTTCCGCTGTCTTACTTTTTAAGGAGAATTCATGGCAGGTAACTGGTTTGTGCTGGATTTGTTGCTGCACAGAGGCACTGCACGTGTTCTGGGTATAGGCAGCAGCACTATTGCCACATTCCTTACTCACTATGAACCTTAGGCATAAACAAAGTGCTGCCATGCATACATGAAACATTTGGGCAGAACGGCACAATAGGAAAGAGCTAGTGAGTTTTATTTACTCCTACGGTTAGACCACTATGGGGTGTGGGTTTTGGTATTGCTTCTTTAACTGAGCCATGTAAGTGCAAGAGAAGGCTATTATTGTAAAATGAATTGTGCTTACTTGAGTAGTATGCCATATATGTGAATTTTAATAGAAATACTCATGCAAGAGAAAAAGAGGATGTTCTTAGAAAAGTGAAGCAACTCAAGTGATGAAACACGTGCTCAAATATGCGCATCATTGAGAATTAAATGAATGAGGAAAAATTTATGGTGATATATCAGTTACTTCCGTCAACTCTTGGTCTGAAATGATTCTCTTTTATCAATGCATTTATTCAGAGATAATGACATCTCTTGAACCAATCAGTTCCTATTGCCAGTAGCACTTAGCTCCTGTTAGCACTCTGTGGAACCATCAGATCAGATCAAGTGAATTAATCTGTGACATGCACAGTAAAGAACAGCAGCATTTATCATCTCTAAGGTCATCCCTCACAGCAGCAGTCCCTTCTCATTGCAGGACTTTTCACTGAATAAGTGACCTTGTTGGCCCGTATATTCCTCCTTTATTTGTTTCAGATGTATAGCTTTCAGAGGACGTAATAGTGAGGATTGTACAGAAGCAGCACGGAAAAATGTTATGATAGTGATGGCATAGCAGAAAAGACTGCTAAGAATAGCTAGGAGGTGGGTTTGGTTTTTTTGTTTTGGTTTGGTTTTTACATTTGGAATGGAGTGTCCTGTTGGAACGTGAAATTTTGGAACTGGAAGTCAGAAAATTGAGGCCATAGATAAAATGGCGTATCTTCCAGAACTGCAACAGTAGGAAGAAAAAAAAAATAAACAAAAATTTCTGAATATGGTAGAAAATACCATAGGTAGGTTAGCTAACTTTGAAGGAAGCTAATATACTAGAATTCCTGAAAATAATGATAACTAATTAAATAGACAGAATTGACATTGACTTGAAAAGCCCATGAATTTACTATCTACTCACTAGGAAAATTTTATATTCCTTTTGCTCAACCTTGTAGCTGCAGAGCTTTTGACAGCAGAGGGTGAGGGGTGTTTATTTAATTAAGGATGTTTATCCTTGGGTCTTAATGTGATTATGCTGTCAGTCTATCCCTGTTTTCCCTGCTTCTGCCGCTCCCTTCCTGTCCTCACTCACTTTTAAACTTTAGACTGACTTCTTCCAAATTTGACAAAAAGAGTGAATATCCTAGAGGTAGATAAATTCTGCCAGGCTATAGGACCGATGATCCTATAAGCTTGTGGGAAGACTGGCATTATTTTGCCCATTGCTGGAAAATGGAAAATTTATCAGAACTTTCCTGGGCGTTCTCTTTTTCTTCATATGGATTTTGTTTGGGTGGATCCTTTAAGGCATCTTTTCTATGGCAGAGGTTTCAGACATGTGGCACACTGTGTCTGAGGTCATGATTGCCCAAGGTCAACATCCTGTAGCCTGCAGGCATGCACAGCCAGTTCGGAACCTGCAGGAAGAGACTTGCAGACGAAGAGCAAGTCTGAGGCATTGGAAGTATGTGTACCAACAGGTTAAAAAAAAAAGAGTATTGAGACTGTGCTACATTCTATACGTGCAGTGTGTATTTCTTTTGGGTGATGCTGTAGTAGAAAGGCTCCCTTATCCACAGGAACCCTGGAATGACGCCTGTTTTCCAGGATTACAAGATCTCGCTGGCTTTTATTATTTTTTTTTTCCCCTTTTTCTTTTTTCCCTTGTAGTTGGAGCGTTTATAATGTTTCCCTCTCAAAGGACATGCCTGATTTTTCTTAACTGGAGAAGAAGAATCAAGTCTAATGTGATTATCATCATAGGAAAATCTGTGATTATAAAAGTGTTCAGTACCATTTGTGCTTAATGGTCTGTTTCTCTTAATGATTTCCTTTAAGAAAAAAATGATAAAACGAACAAAAAAGGCGCCTGCATGAGTGTGCATAAGTTTCAAAGACAGAAATCAAACTACACTGTAATTTATCTGTATCTCCTATATTGCAGAGAATTCAGTTGTAATGTAGCTCTCTCGTTAAAACTATGTTTTTTGATAGAAATTTTAACATTTGAAATATAATGTCAGAAGATAAAAGATGAGAAAAACCCAAGCTAAAGTTACTGTTTTTCTTGAGATTCTTTTTATGCTGTTGGCTTGTTACAGCAAGACTTTGGCACAGTGAGAGAGAGTCATGGACTTCGTCAGCATCTGTTATGCCAGTGCTTTTTCCTTACAGATCTCATGTAAGAGATTGTCTTTGATTGTATATATTCCTTAACTTGCATGCTTTATTTCAGTCTGGTGTCTAAAATAGGTGTTTAGTCATTGTATTGATTTAGTCCTCCTTACTTACTCAGCAAAAGTTTCATTGTTTGTATAGTTGCTCTTTTTATATGAAAGATGAATGCAATCTGCAGCTGTTACAGAGCACTCTTCTGCCTCACTGAATAGCGCACATCTGTGAATATAGGTGAGACTCACAGAGCTGATAACTCTCTTGACCAGTAATGATACCTTACATGATTGTTTTTATAGGAATACCTAGCTATATAATGATTTAATCATATTTTTGGTCAAGGTCTGTCAGTCAAGTGATTTGCCACTCTAATGTCAAACATTTGAATACTAGTTCAGTACCTTCTAAGTAGATAATGTCAAAGTAGCAGACTTGTAATCAAGCTGAATTGAACAAATTACCAAAATCAAAATGTCATTAAGTCATTCTGTCAAGGGACACTTACAATTTAGTTTAAAAACAAAACAAAACAAAACACCACCCCAAAATTAGACTGCACCAATTTTTATGGTATAGTCTTTAAACAACACATTGCATTTTTATGTGCTTTGTTTGATTTCTGTGTTTGGGTGTGGTGTTTTTTTTAAAGACAAACAATCTCTTTGACATTTGTAAGCTTTTTAGCAGGGTTCCTAACAGGTTTATGGTAGTTTGACTGTTGCCCCTTCCAGGCCTGTGTTTTTACCACCAGTTGCCAAGTGCACAGAGATGAGAAAGAATATAAAATAAATGATTCTTTCATTTGTAATTATCTTTGGCTCTCATATTTCAATAATATATAAAACACCGTGGCCTTTGCTATAGCTGTAGCCTGAATATAACAAAATATTCAAGGAGGTGCTTTAAACCTGGTGGAGATCCTGTATTCTGCAAAACCCTGAAACATGGCCTTAAGTTTGTTTTCAGCAGGATGTTACTCTGTTCATGAGTTAACTGTTGTTTGTATGCTGAACAGAGTTTGATTATAAAGACTGGCAGTAATTACAATTGCAACAAAAGGATATGAGATTTTCAATGGGCTGGTGCTGTATGCGTAAATAATAATGAAAACAAATTGAGAAAGAATAGTGCCTCAACTTCAATGGACACAGTCACTGTCGTAGTTAAAGGAACCAAATGGAGCTAATTTATTTTGTGAGAACTTGAGAACGGACATTGTTGGCAAAGGATTCCTTTCCCTACACTGATAATGGCAATTGAAAAACCTTGCATTGAGGCATCTACATCGGAGTCTTTCATTGGCTGAAGTACGAACAGTACATATATTTTAGTAAAACTGAAACTAACTTGATTTTCTATTCATGAGCTTCTTACACTTCTATTATATGTAATTATGGACTTTCTTCAGCAGTATAGCTTGGATAAGGCTCCCTGCCATGGTGTTGAGAGGGACATTCATTTTATGTGTAATGTTGGTAGTGGTTCATTCCTCATGTGCTACAACAAAGGAAATAATCTTAAATGGTGTATATCAGTTTTAAAGTTAAATATTTTGGGTTTGGGTTGTTGGGGTTTTTTTTGAGTCAAGACATTTAATGCTTCCTTATTTTTCCTAATCTTTCTCGCTAGGGCTAAGCAGGCAGAGAACAAAGGCTGTAAATATCAATTCTGTATTCACAGCAGGATTTGCTTGGCCCTAGCGTAGGGTTCTAGGCCAAATGGCCAACAGCAGTTTAAAGGAAGCTATATACATCAAGGAATTTACATGTATAAAAGCAGGTCACAATTTTTTTAAAAATGTATTTTGGGGTATAAATGATATTCCAGTTATGAGTTTGACATTTCAGCCATATCCATGTCCGATCCATGTCTCGGGCCATGCCAAATCACGCAGTCCAAGTTGAATAGAAGGAAGGGAGGAGGGAAATTGTGGCTAAAGAAGTCTGTGCTTTGCTGTTCACCAAACCCTATGTTGATGGGTGGTTGCTCCCATGGGTTGGTATTTTTCCCTGTATCAAGCTTGCCCAGTCTGCCTAGCATCACTTCTTACTGAGCCCTGGGCATAGATGTAATTGATTCTTCTCAGCCTTTTGCAATTAGATGTTAGATGTCACTAAGTATGACATGTTCAAGAGGCAGTATTCAGTCAGTACCTGCAGTTGAATCCAGCCACATAATGGATCTTTTACTTCATTAGTGGATACCCAAACAACTGTAAATGAATGTATTGTTCAATACTGTTGTTTAACTACCATACTGTTGGCATACAGAACAATTCTTCTGAATATATAATTGTGTTTATGATTTTGCTTTGATATGACTAGATTAATTTGTATAGAGCCATTTCATCAAGCAAACAAAGCGTATGTTTGGCCACATGAACCTCTATCTTTTATACAAAATTTTTTTTAAACTAGGTCAGAATTGGCCTTTAAATAGTCCTTAGATTGTCTTCTCCCAATTAAGGAGTAACAATATCAAGTGATTCCTGGCTCCTTGTATCTTTATAAAGATAAAATCAGCGGTATGCACTGTTCCAAAACACATTTGCCTTGCTGAGCTGCTACAGTATGTCTTAACACCATTGATAAAGGTATAATTGACTTCTGTCTTCTTTCTCTTATTTTGTGAGTTTGAATTAGCAAGTGTTCATGTATCCTCACTATTGATTTCTCCTAGATGAAGTTCTGCGACAAAGAAGGCACTAAGTGCATGGTCAAATGGAAAGAATGGTTAAATGAAGGAAGAAGCATCTAGGTAAAAGGCCTGAATCAAGTTGTAGCTGCTGATTTTTTTTAAGGGTCTGACCAACAGAATCTGATTTTTGACCATCTCTACTTAGGAAGGCAAACAGAAATCCTCATGATGCAACAGTCAAGTAGTGATGACATTGAAACTAAAAACTGTCTGAAAAGCTGACTCTCTTGCTATTGACTAGAAACTCATTAGTGAGTTAAGTGAGCAAAATCATCATTTCTGTTAAATTTTACAAACTGGCTAATCCATGCATCTTGCTGAACTTATTTTAAAAACATGTTGAGACAAATGCGCTTGCCCACAAAAGGTTCAAGAAGAAGGTAAAGAAGACTACATGAAATAAAATAGCTTCTCTCTTTGAGCTGCATATAAAAGAATTCACCCTCACCCTTCTCATCAGGCATTTGCGCCATTTACACATGCAAAATGACTATGTGAATTACTAAGCAAAATGACATGAAGTCCTGCATTTGGAGTAATACTTCTGTTTTTTGCTGGAAACATTCTTGTATCTTACAGACATTAGTTTCCCAGTTTCCAATGCTGGACATGCATGGTCATGGACTGCCAGCAACCCATGAGTGCCAGATTTCTAACTCTGTTCTCTGAAAGCAGAACAGATAATCTGCTCTGCTGTTTTTCAGGAGAAGCATATGCACAGCACAAAAACCAGAATGTTATATCACAGCCAGGGAAGCACAAAGTCTTCACTGACCATATGGCCCTCTAGGGACTTGACTGTTTTCCTTTTGATTATGTATACTGCTACACTGCTTGTCACACCATAAATTAACCTACCTTTTCTGAAACTCTTCCAACTATATTTGTTCCTAGATTTGGAGAAGAATTCTGATAAGGGTATGTATTTTGTAATGCCTGCTTCCTTCCATGATTCTGAGCTTGTTGGCACTTCTTTAAAAGAAAGATCAAGTAGAAACCCTCAGGCGCATCCTGCCAAGCCTTTAACGCTACTGTCTGTCACAATCTGAAGAGCATACTGACATCCCTTTAAAGTGGTCCTTTCTTCCGGTGGTAGTCATTCTCATATAGTGACATGCTTCCTCCCTGGAAACAGTGGCTCCTGCTAGCATTAAAAATTTACCTGGGGCAGTTGCTCTGAATGTCTGTGGTTGTTTGAACATGACTTTTGAAGCTTCTTTTACCTCATGACTCAAGAACCAAAGAGCATCTCTGTTATCCTGAGAGAAAGCAAAAGGTACTTAGCCTGGCATTTAGCTTGAGTCCAAAGTCAGTCAGTATATAGGTTCTTCTGCTGGGTGTTTTTATTAATGAACCTTTTGTTGTATCTCTTCCAATCTTGAAGACTCTTGAGAGACTGTCGCTTGCCTGTAAACAGAATATTGTTGGTAGTGAGCTACCTGCTGTAATCTCACTCTCTGAGTGCCACTACTGTTGTTTACTGTAATAAAACACAATATATAATATAAAACACATCCCCAGCTACAGCCTGGGAATGTCTGGGTGGCAAGAGGGGCCAAAGTCATTGAAGTTTACTCAACATTGTGTATCAGTGGCATCCTGTACTCTGGGTCGGGTGATACCTTTGTGCCTCAGTTTCTGTATTGAGGCAGAACTCTAATTTGGGTGAAAAAATAAGTCTTTAACATACGACAGTAGATTTCAGAATGGCCTGAATGAATCTGTACTTTTTAAATACGAAGCTCTATCAAAAAATCAAAATGTTATTGGAGATTTAGTCTCTGAATTCCTTGATGACTCTCTCTCTTATTTGCTTTTCCCTGAGGCACTACCTGAAACCAACTTGCCGTTCTCACTTGTCTCTCTGGGCCATTGGTGTCCCAAGCTCAGACACCCTGCAATACGAATGCCGCTCCGCTTCGTCTGGTTCCTGGGGTGTGGCGCTCTCTCTGGCTCAGCCAGCTGATCCTGCTCTCTCTGCCATTCCCCCACTTGCCAAACTTGCACTAGACAGCTGTCTTTTGAAATCTACAGCCATGCATGGCATAGGCTGCTATGCTTATCAGAGCTTACAGAGCAATGTTGCATATCCAAAGAAAATGAACATTATTTTTAAAGCACTGATAACTAGGAGATACCCGTTTTCTAAAACATCACTCACTCAGGGGCGTCCTTATCCTTTTTTCTTGACTCAAGCAGTTGCTGTATTCAAATGGTACATTTTCTCTTTCCAACCTTCCATCCTTTCCTGTGTGAATTCAAAGAGGACGTAAGTTAAGGTAGTGTTGATTGCTCATGTTCTGGGAAAACATGTTAGATTTTAAAACTGGGGATAGTATTCTTCCCTACACTGCTGTTTGGATAGACCACCTTACCCTCTCCAAGTACTTTAATGAGATATGCATTGTATTTTTTTTTTTTTTTTAATGCAAGGAACAGTGAAGGAATAACCTCTGTGGCATAATTAGAAATACAGTTATATGTGCTGTTGTGACATTGGAAGGAGAAGTGTAAGTATTACTTACCCATTAAAAATTGGCAGCTCTTTTGGTGGTGTATTTTAATAAAATAAAATAAAATTGAGGTATTTCCCTACAAATATCCACAAGTAGCCAAATTTCCTACAAATATGAAGACAAAACTTCAACTGAATTTCAATGCCTTCACGTTTAAATGTATATTTTTTTCTTTGGAAGGGAAGGTTTGGTCCATTCTTTATAATTAAAATTACTTTAAAAAAAAAAAAAACCTTCTTTAAAGGATTAGGTTTCTGGGAAGAACATAGGCTAACATCTTGTATTCAAATAAACTGATTTTATAAGGGCCATGAGCTTTCTCCTTAAGAATTAAATTAATTTATCACCTTTATTTCATCAGTCACCACTCTGTGTCTGAGATTCTCTCATTTTATTAAAGAGATATCTGTGTGTATGTGAAGGTTTGCACGCATAGTTACTTTGTATACACATACACTTTGTATGTGTAGTCCCCTAATTTTGTTAGTAATAACTTCACATAGAAATGTTCAAGAGAATTTTCTTTATTCTTTCTGGAGCATTACAGTCAAATGTGCTCAAGTTAATATTTGTGTATCATGCATTTTCTTATACCTACAAAGATTATTTCTACTTTTTTTTTTCCCAAAACTGATTTCAGGGAACTTGGGTTGTCTCGGTAGACAGAATGACCTTATTATGGAGCCTTCCAAATATATATATAAAAAACGAAAATAGCAGGTATTATTGTAGACAGAACATAAACTTATTTTCAATCCTAAAAAAAGTTACTGTATATGCTGAATGAAGATTGACTAGTATGGTGGTGTCTCTTTAAGTATGGTAGTGTCTCTTTAAGGTTATTGTTAAGAGTAAGAATGTATGAAAATGATTCACCAGGGCTGCCGCTTGTCTCCAGGTTCCTGTAACAGGGAGATGATCTCAATCTGCCTTCATGCTGTTAAAATGATGCATAAGCCTACCAGCATTCTCAAATGATGGAGTATTATTGCAGCCTCTTAAAAGTTGGGCACTGAGATAATTTGGCTGATGTTGGGGAAAGAATGTACCATAACCCCTGTGGCTCAACTTTCATTGAATAAATATGGCATGCTGCTGCTTTTGTTCTCCTTGTGTATGGAAGAACAATTAACATGTCAAAAAAGAAGAATCACAGAATGTTCTGGCTCCTTCCTGTAAAAGTGCAATTCCATACTGAGCTGTGGTTTTGAAGTTATTGCACAAGATTCAAGATTTTATCTCCAAAATATCAGAGGTAGTCAGTCTTATGCTTCTTATGGAAAGATACGTTACTGAAGTTGGAGGAACTAATGAATACCATATTACTTTAGCACCTATCATATGTTTTAAGAATAGGACATATTTTTATTGCAAGATGTAAACAGGAACTGCGATATGACTACAGCAATAGAATTGTAAAAAAGTGGGGTTTTTTTGTAAGGGTAGAAGTTGGCTATGATCATAGTTGCCTTTTGTTTTAATTAAATCAAATAAAAATAAGCTTCATCAGTTGTCCACAATAACTCATTGTGGGGATTTGTTGATGAGCTGAAGATTTCCATTTTCTTTGGCTGTAGGTGAGATACTATGAGAGATATTAAAACTTTTTAAAGACTTGATTACAGAGTTACATATTTTCAGGCTCTTGGCAGTTATGACCTTAATTAATTTTTTAAAGTAGGAAATTATGCCTTCTTTCTGTGTTTTTTCTTTTTATTTTCCGTTTGTTTTCTGTTGTTTTTTTTTTTCTTTTTTTTTTTTTTTTCCCCCGTTCTGGTTTTCTGGGTTTTTTCCCTGTTTTTTTTTTTTCCTTTTTTTTTTCTTTTTTTTTTTTGTTTTGTTTTGTTAGCCCCCTACCCCTTATTGATGAGACAACTTTGCTTATGTGTCCTTGAGGGAACTTTGCTTATGTGTCCAGCGGTATTAAAAAAGCTTTGGTGAAATATAACTATTTACAGTTTCTAGAGAAGTTTGATCTTTCTAGTTCCTAGTCTGAAATTTGCATGAGAGAAGCTGTGAGAGCAGATTTATTAGGTGTTTCTATTGAAAAATTGTTGTTAATTTTTGGGTGGATATTTCTGACTGGAAGAGTTCTGCATTTCTGACAACGATATGGAAACTTAAATTCAGTGTAACACAAAACCAATACAAAGCAACTTTTATAATTTCTAATTCTCTAAGTGAGAATGAACAGTGATTAGTTCTTCTTAGGGTTTTTTGGATTTTATTCTGTCTAAACCAGATATAGCTTGCTGATATCAAAATAGTGATTGGAAGCTAAGTGGTAATGGATGAGAAGCAAGCATAGTTTCGTATTAGTGTATGTATTATATAAGCATAGTTTCATACTAGTTTTGCAGAAGGCAAGTGAATTAGCCTGCTTTTTGTGATTAGAGCTTCCTTAAAGCAATTTGCAAATAAAACGGTTGTATAATGCCCTATTTTGTAAAAGATAGGAAATTAAAAATCTTAGAATTTGCAAAAAGGCAATAGTATGTCGCAGGTTGCAGTTACTAAATATTTGTTGCATCTTTAAATAATCTGTGCAAAATGCTATATCTAATTTAGCAGAACAGCAGTCTTGTAAGACAGTATTTCAAATAGAGTTTGTGTAACTTTGTAGCATACTCTTTTCTTTGGTAACACCTTTCTGTCTTGAAACGTACTTTCTAAATCATTTAGGAGTTCAAAGGCAGTTTTCTTCTGAAATACATTAGAAGATGTTTTTTACCTTTATTTCTACTTGTGTTTAACAGGAGAACTGAGAATTGTATTTCCAATAAACCAGAACATAAATTTTAACACTAACATGACTGCATCTATCTTGAGAAAGGTTTGTTACTTCTTAAGAGTTTTCTTAGTGCAAATGCAGCATATAGGTGACTGCAAATTGCGTCTGTTTGAGGCTGTTTGTTGAATCTTGCTACTGGTGAATCTGAAGTCCTTAGTGCCATGAAAAGAGCGAGAGTTAGGCATGCCCTTAGTTTATATTGTTCTGTCACTGAAAAAAAAAACAAGATAAATACGTGCCTTTGTGCTGATAAGAAAGTGTCTGTAACATGTATTCAATCTTTAACTTGGCTGCTATGATGTACCCTGCTTATTATGTCTTACCCTTTCTCTGGCCTGAGTGCAATTCTGAAATCCAATAGTTTTGCCTAAGATGAAATGGGTAATTCTGAATTCCGGTGGCAATACCATAACTTCTGTTTTGTGAGGAAATATTTCCCATTGTACCATGTTTCAGTCTGAGGAAGAACATGAGATGATGTAATCATGCTGGGAAAAAACCTACTTCATCTTCTTTTAGTAACATCCCTGTCTGCATCGCGTGCATGGTAAAACTCAGGTTCTGGAGTCTTCAAAGTACAAAGTGTTTGGAGATACTGTGATCAAACACTGTATATCCACTGCTGAATCAACCACCTTGTATCCAAATGGATATACTTTAAGACTGCGATACAGTGCTTCAGAACAGCTTCATGTTTCCCCTATGCCCTGCTGTACTGAATTGTTTCTGCAGTTCCTAGTGATCACATACTTTTTTATCTGCTTAGCAGTTTTTGACAGTCCTGGTTGGTTCGTGCCACTCGTCCAAACTGTTGTTCTGAAATTTAGCCTGAAAAGTCCCAACCTCAGAACTGTCCCTCAAAGTGTTGTGCTTTGCAAGAGTCAAGGATTTGCCTCTTAATTTCTAGGTGAATCTAGATTCCTAAGAGCTTCCTCTAAAGCCTGATCACAAATTTCTGCCTCACTGGATTTCTTGACTTATGTATTTCCTACCCTTGATTGCTTGGAGGGCAAATCTTGCAGCTGCTGGCACTGATTGGTTTCTAAATATAGGGAAATTTTGCTGCAGGAACTTTTGAGACAGATCTGATAAAAGAAAAGGTGAGAAACTCCTCTCTGTTATCAGAAAGTGGTAGCTGAAGGTCAATTTTATGTGGGCCTCTGTAATTTATCTACCTGCTACAACTTAGATTAAATTTACCCTTTCTGCATAGATCTTAAGTAATCAGTCTTTGGGTGAGGAATTAGACCAGATTTGTAGAGTTAGTATTTATCTTTTCAACTTCGATTAAGATGGGCTGCTAAGTAGCATTGTAATTCCTCTGTGGTTCAAACAGGGAGTAACACTAGTGATGACACTTTTCCATTTCCCCCATAAGATCTTGCACCGTTGCATGTCACCCAGCGCTCACTTTTAGGGTGGACCCCTGTGTCATTTGTTCTCATTCTCCACAAAGCTTTAACTCTGCACGAGTCAATAATTTACAACTTTTTCCTCAGCGTGCTTTTTCCCCTCAGTTGAAGTCACTGCCCTTGCAGCAAATGTCTGTGGGGATAGCATTGCGGAAATGTTTAGTTAAATGTGAAATCATTACCCCAATGTGATAATTTGACAATCTGTTGTGGCAGGAGAAAATCTTCTGCGCTAGCCCCAGTGGCTACATTACATCATGCGAAACATGCCCTTCATACTGCGGCTGCTTCTCCATGTTTCACAGGTCTTGTTTTGCAAGTGAGGGAGATGCCATTTATTCACAAAGAATAGATCAGAATTAAATTCAGATGGTTTATATATAGAAAACCACAACAATCAGGAGTTACTTTAGCCGTGTCACAGCTTGGAAGCTTGATTACAATTATTCTGTAGTTAACCATGAAACATCATCCCATTATTTTTCTTGTACGATGGAAACAAAAAAAATAAATACATAAGTAAATAAATACATGAGGACAGAAAAATATTCAAAAATAAGCCTATTGCACGAGGACTAGAACCTTCTCATTCCTGGGCACAGGAACTGTGAAAACAGTATTTTCTTCTGTTCCCTACTTTAACGGACTCTTGGAAAAGTTCACGTCCAGATTTTCAAACACAGAGACTTTTGAATTGGGAGCTTTGAAGCGGCTCGCTATAATGGATCACTGCAAATTAACCACTTTCTGGGAAATATAAGATAAAGCTTACTTTAAGGGTTTAGAATGTAATGTAGTCTGAATTGGTGCTCAGGACAATTTTGATGTGTGTGGCCTTATGAAAGGTATCCTTAATGAGAAAGAGGGGTCAACTCTCTGGAAGATGAGTAGGATGAGAACTAGAAGATGAGGATTATGGTAAGCACTGAGGAGTTGCTGCTGTTATAAAAGCAGAAAACCCAGGCGCAGGGTTGGTTTTTGGCTTGAATGTTAAATCTTGAAATTTGCTATCATTTGGTTAGAAATGAGCTTTAAAAAACTCTAATTGTGGTGAATATAACAGATACCTGTGATCTGTGTGTTGCTACTGAGGAAGAGTACAGCCAAGTTTAAAAAAAAGAAATTGGAATGTTTTACAAGACTGTTGGAGAATATTTAAATACAGTCCTTCACTAAATTGTTTGTTTCCTGACTTTTAAATTTTCTTTTTGAAGGATAGAGCAGGCTATTTCATATTTTAACTTAGTTTTTTAACTTAAATGTTAATTCTTGATTTTATTTTTTTCTTTATCAGTTACATGCCTTTTAAAAGTATATTATGCTTTCAGTCCCTAATGCAGTTTCATTTGTTTGAGAGTAAGGTACATTCTGTCTAAAAAGAAGTATAATACCCTCATAATTGAAGTAATAATACAGATTAGAGGAGCACGACTCATGGAAATTGTGTTATCCAGGGTGTTTTCTGCCACAAATTTCTGTATTTGTCAATTCATATTTTTATTTAGAGAAATAAAAGGTTTCTGACATTTGTAGGGAAAAGGAGGAAAACGATGTGCCTGTGTCCACAAATACATATATATGAAAGACTCAGATAAACTAGTGACAAGCATTGTGAATAAACTTCTAAGTAAAGCTTAAAATCACACAGTCATGAGTGCTACCATTATTCCCTTCACATTGCCTTTTATCTTCCTTTTTTCCTCCTCTGCCAGAAACGTTTGGTACATAATACCACACCTTAATGATTTATTATTAGATAAAACTCTGTCATGTCAATAATGTTTGACAGTTTGTCATGACTGCAAAAGGAATGCAACCATCTTTGATTTAGTCACAATTTTGATCTGTTTCTTTTTTTGTAAATTTTTCCTAAAACGCCAAACAGTCCTTTCTGTGTATTTTTTCATCCCCAGGAGCAAATGTTTCAGTGTTCCTTTTTCTGTTAAAAAGATCAATGCCAGAAGCCTGATGCTCGTGAGCAATCCTATTACAGCAAACCAGTATTCACATACACTGCAAGAAAACAGTTTAGTAAAGAAGCAGATTTAAGTTTAAAGATTGCAAAGGATTACTACAAACAGCATAGAAAAATCATTTTTTTGAAAATAATTACAAGTATCATAAAATTATCCCTTTAATGTGATTTAAACATGCCTTTGTGTCTGTAATAAGTATACATTTAATTTTGATGAGCTACTTGCAAATAAATCTACAGATGCTAGAAATGAGGATGCTTTTTTCAGTCACTTGTGTCAATTGCAGGGTAATTGGCTGTTCTTCAGAGGACTTGTGGGAAAAGTACTGTCAGCGTTTGACTATGCTTTTTTATTTCCTTACTGTAAAGTACCCATAATTCAGCCTAAGTTACAGGCTCTAACCACGAAGATTATTTTATGCTAAAGAGCCTCTAAAAGCAAGGTCAAAATGCTGCTGTGTGGACTAGGTGGAAATGTCAGCTACAAACTGTGTAAAAGCTGAAGAAGAGAGTGAAATGAAATGTATGCTAAATAGATCATCTTATTGCGAGTAGCGTGCTCATGTTGATAGAATGAATGCATTAATCAATGAGACTATATATATATATGAACTAAAATGTATCTTTATTTTTACAAGCTCTTGTGCTATCATGTGAAAGTGATCGTTAATATAGCTAAAAAGAGAAAATTATGCATCCATCTTTAAATCCAGATCTGCTCCTTGAAGACAGACAGGCACCTACAGAAAATGTTAAGGTGTTAGGTGCTTGTGTACATGCAGTACAGCAAGAGCATTTTGGGTAAAGGTTACAAATCTGGACAGGTACTCTTCTTTTAATCTAAGCTATTGTAGCTGGTGGAGGCAGCGGGTGTATGTTGCACAGCAGAAGATGACCATAATAAAGTGTCAGCATGAATTTTTGTCTCTACTTTTATCTGTTTAAGAGTTAAAGACAGACCATTAATGTTATTTTAATATAGTGTTTTGTGGTTGAATGTTCTGTTACAAATGCAAGTTGAAATATGCTGCGATATAGTGTACTCTGGAAGAATTTGAAATGGATGGATAAGCTTGGGTACTCAGAAATAATCTTTCTTCCATTCTGAGTTTGAGAATAATACTGCTAAATAAGGCCTTCATTAGCTGTTAGTTAATTTGGGACAAAGTACTGCACTTAATATTTAGTAAATGGAAATGGAGGTGTCTCATGCTGATTGATTTTATTTCCCTCATACATTTTGCCCATTGCTCAAGCTGTGGCATTTTTGATACCAGCTAATTAGGTTCATTCTGCGTAGATGGACAGCCAAAGTGACTCAGCAGGGCAGAGTTAAATTACTTCCGTCCATCCTGCTATGCTTGTTAGCAAGTCATGAATATCTTGATACTGGTTTTTTAATTAGTTGGTATGTTTCAGTATTTTCTTCAGAGAAATTGTGAATCATGGGCTAAGAATTACCCTGCAAGAAGGTTTTAGATACATTGAAGGTGTTTATCTTTTTCCTTGGAAATATCCTGTAACCTAGTGTTTAGCCTAAAATGTTTTGATGTTCTAATACCTATACTGACTCACTGAAGTACCGCAGCTTTGTACAGAAACTCTTTGCAAACATTTGTCATGTGAAGACCAATAATATAATGAATTTGCCTTAGGATAAATTCTGTATTTCCTAACTGTTTTAGAAGATGAATTATTACAGAGTTGTTAACACTGGAAAATCTTTGAGAACTAGAATCCTTTGGAACCAGGAAAAGGTGCAAAGGCAGAGGATTACACAGGTCATTCTTGTTTATGTTAGTGACCCCAGGAAAAGAACAAGTTTTATTAGGAGCATAGCTAAATAGGTGCATCTCGGGGACGAAACTGGTACAATGTTTTTATATTAAGCATAAACATAGTTTACATAGACAAACTGGTCTTACAAACCAAGTAGTAGAGGCCATGCTGTTAATTTCTTTCTCACGAGAGGCTTTTATCATTTCGCATTGTATTTTGCTTTAGCATTCATCTAAGATACTTCCAGTATCTTGGACACTAATCGTTCAATTAGCAGCAGCTATTCCAAATGAATACCAGTTTATATTTAGCATTTCTTCCTGGATCTTGGTAGCAAACTGGTTATGCTGTTTGCTAAGCAGTTGTCTTGATTCTCCTGTCTATTACCTTACATATCAGTTGGGTAAGGAAGCTGTAACAGTGCCTCAGATGTTTCACTGTACTGAGATATAAGATTGTTTATGGGCCATGGTAGCAATGGTAGACTTCTCTCTGACTGAATTTCCTCTTCACTTTAATTAGGTAGAGATGTGAGGTTGGTTGGTGCTAAATGAGTAAGCATTGGTCCTCAGCATACAGCTCCCTGTGAAAAATCACATTCTGCTGATGGGATCTTAGTATACCAAAGAATTTTTCTTTTGAGTGGAAATTGTTCTGGTTTTTCAAGTATGACTCAGGAAATTTCTGAAGCAGATGTGTATAATACTCACCCATATACACATACAGGCCTTTATGTTAACCAGCATTTGCATAATGTCTGTATGTTCAATGCCTGCTTGATGATCTTTTAAGACAATGAGGGGTTTTATTTTAAACTAAATATAAAGCCACCTTAAACTATGAACATAAAATATTTCATCAAACTGAAATGCCTGGTATGAGAGATTCTGCAGGCATAAACCACATTTGCATGGATGCTAGTTTATGTTCACAGGTAGAAATTTATTTTAAAACTTAGCGTTGGTTCCTTGAAAATATGGTTGGTTTTTTGAGATTTTTTTGAGTAATTTTTTGAGAATTTCTTTCAGTGAAATGTTAACTATTTCCAGAATCCTAACTTAAAGGATCCTCAGTGAAAGTGCTTGTTTAAACATCTCTAGCACACTGGTAGGTGCTGTGGGTGCACATCTGCTTCGGAAACCCCTGATTACGTGAAGCAGACTGGTTTCCAACAGGTTGCTCAACTAATGGGTCTTACTATTATTAATCCTAGGATGTTAAACATCTTGCTTACTCAGGGGTGGATCTTTCTCCTATTTTTAAGAGGAGTCTGGGAAGAGCAAGAGTACACGGAGTCGCAAAGCATGTAAAGCTTTGGATAACATAATGGAACTGCAGATACAGAAATTGAAATGGCTACTCTGCTATGCATATTTCAGTGGTTTGAAAACATTATCTTTAGTATATATTGAGCAACATATTTAGGAAATACTAAAAGAAAGATAACTGCAATAATTGCATGTTTTTTCAGTTTATCTTTATTTATCTCAGCTACATAACCAACACCGAGTGGTTTTTGTCCCCACAATTTTCTTTGTTCCAGCAGGATTGATGAAACCTGATGAAATATTACTCGGCCCAATTTCAATAGTCAGTTTCTGATAATTGCTTTGGTTACTAAATACCTGACATGAACTTTTCATTTCCCAAATGGATTAGATTATCTAAGCATTGGGTTCCCTCTGGGCATTGAATTTTTCAGCTGATTTCCATCTTGATTTTAATGCTTTTGTAACAATGAATAAAGTTGGTTGAGCTGAAAATGATTGATATGACGAGAAGGATGTTTGAACCTTGGAGGGTTTTTGGGTTTATTTTTTTTAAGCTTTTTTTTTTTTAAACTTCTTTCTTGGCTATATCAGAAATGTCTGCTAGAGTTAATGAAGGAAAAGTGAAGCTCTACTGCTTATCATATTAATACAGTTTTGGGTTTCCCAAGAGAGAATTTCTCATTTGTCTCAAGGTGATTTTTTGTGTTGTACTTAAGTTGTCTGAATGATAAATAGTGCCCTAGGTAAGTTGCAGGCTGTATATGTAACGAAAAATAATATTGCATTTGAAAGTTTTCTGATAAAGTGGAATCCAATTTTGCATTGAAAAGCTAAGATGAATTTTAACCACTTTTTTTCTGAAATTTCATCAGTCAGTCTGGGCTTATTAGGAAATGAGAAATTATTCATTTAAATCTTCAGTGATTAAGGACTGACAAGATTATTTTATTAGAATAACTTTTTTCAAGTAAAGGTAGAAATGATCCTCATTTATTTACCTTATTTTATAAGCATCTATATTTACATAAATATCTATTTTATATATATATTTTATGTACATAAAACATGTACACAGCAAAATATATAGTTTTATATATATTTCTGCATTGTTTAGCATAAGAAAAACTTCAGATTAATTCTGAAGTCTAATTGTTTGAATGCTAACATTAGTATGAAATTATTGTAAGTCATCAACATGTTTTAGATAACTTTGTTATTTTAATTGGTTCCACTTTGTATCAAGATAACAGTGAATAGAGCTTTACTAGTATTTCTGGCTTAGTTTTACAGTTTGTCTTCAGCGAGACCATGACACTCAATTCCATATGTAAACTTCACAATAGCTCCGAAGAAAGCTGCTCATGCCACCTGCACTTAGTTAGATGGGAATAATTGGCTCATAAACTGAGAGTTCTGCATATCAGTAAATGACAAAATATTCTCTAGTGATCTGACAGTACATATAAGAAACCATAGGGCAGGTTAAAAAGGACAAAATTGTTTCATGTGTGCAATATCTAAATATATTTCCCACAGCTAAAGCCAGCAAGAGAAGGAATATAGCAGCTGTTTTACAACACTTAGCAAAAGAGCTGGGATATAACTTCCACTTTGCTTTGCTGCAATGGCGTGTGTGTACTGAAAATGAGTAAATGTGATGTATATATTAAAAATACTTACTTTGACCATGAACAAAAATAATCATCTTACCCTATTCTTTATTACCCCTGCTTAATAAAAGCACTTATATATATCGTTAACAATATGCAATATTTTTACATGTAATTACACTTACTTTTCCAGGTTACTTTACTCACCAATTGCTCTGTGTAATTAGCACAAATTTGTATTAATAAGTCTAAATTCTGAATATGTGTAGAGCATAAACACCTGATAATGAAGATGTCTTACAGGATTGTTGAGTATAAAACAAGGTGGTTTTTTTCTTTATCATATTTACAGAAAGCTTTACTTATGGGATGGCAAAGTGGTTGGCAGGAGCACTGGGTACGGCGGGGAAAACTGAGGTTGGGAAAGTCTTTGGTTCACTGGGAACCATTCAGTATTGTACCCTGGCTGACGACTACTGGGACTGGATGAATTTCTTCTCCTGCAGCCAAACCCTGGAGGCTGATTCACAGCCCATTGGTGCCAATAGGAAGATGCCTGTAGGGTTTTGGATCAGGCCTGAGATCTGGCAGCATGGTTAGTCAGAGGGGCAGGGATGTGCTCAGGCATCACCCACACTCAGAGCAGCGGGGGCCTCTTGGCCTCCTAAGTGTTTAACCATCTCGCCGCCTGTTTTGTTGTCTGGAGGTAATAGTTTGTCTGTTTTGTGGCCTGGGGGAAGAAGTTGTTGCAGGGTGAGCGCTCCAGTTGTTGGTTCCATGTGGTACCTGTATGGAGCTGTGGTAAACAACAGTGCCCGTTTCACTAACGATGGAATGTGTTTCTTTAAAAATAATATAGTTGGATATATTTGAAATATTAAAATAAAATAAAAGCAATACATTCAAACTAATATTCAGAAAATTTCAGAAGTTGTGTACGTTACCTGTATCATGAACAACTATGAGGTGTCTGCATCATATATGGTTCTTTCAGAAGTGTTTCTATCTGCTTAATCATTAACAAGGCTTTTCCCTGATAAGAAAGAACATGCTCGGTTTGTCTTCCATGCTACTCAGACTCATAGCCAATTGCTGTTTAAAAGGAAGAACACCAACCAAAAAACAAAACAAAACAAAAGCCTGCTCCTACACAAAATAAAACAGCACACACAAAGGTTACAATTCTGAAGTCCAGACAGGCAGTGTACTTACATCAGGTAACCTTTTACATTCTGTAGCTTGATTTGAAGTTTCTCTTATGAAATTATTAACATATACATACTTAAAAACTGTGCAGTTATGGAAACATCTTTCTAATAGAATTAGTTGTTTTGGGGAGTTTATTTGGGGGAAAAAAAAAGATTTTGAATCTCTTTTTTGGATTTCATTGTAATTGCCACTTAAAACTAAACTTTGTTGGAGAGGTGAGGCAGTTTGTGTTCTTTAGTTAGGCTGTTCGGAGTGCACCGTTTGCACACTGCCACTTTCACATTTTATAACTTCCCATTAGGAGGCAGTGTGTTGTCATTCCGCTCTCAGAAACTCTTTGTAGAAGGTATCATAATGGACCACTGGAAAAAAAAAATCAGCACTGTGTAGTCATTCCCTACACATGCTTCCGTTTCTCCCCAAAAATGCTCATGGCTCTGACTGCCATAATTGTCCACAGATGACTGCTTTGAGATATATAGACATTGCGTACAGACACAGCTTCAAGTATAACCTCATGGGATTTAGTTGGTTGCAGGTAAAGGTGGGAAAGGGAAGGGTGAAGAGATGCGAGTGATTGATTTGGCAATGTGGGAGGGGAAAAAGAAGATACAAAAGGGAAACGACAGCTCCTACAGTTGGTGAGAGCAGAGATGCATACTTACATGACAGCTTACCCACCAAATTCAGTACATTTAAGGCCTCTTGAGTTAATCAGTGTTATTTCCATGCCTCCTTTGACTCAGACGGCTTTGGCATTTGTCTGTCTCTGTCTCCAAATGGGTCATTTACTTTTTCCACCTGTTGCTATCACCTGTTCTTTAACTTTTCTGCTTGCAATTTCATGCCTACCTCACTCCTACATTTCATTCTTTATTAGTTTGCACCATTTTAGAGAAACTCAAAAGAAGTTTCTTATCTCAAACTCCAAATAGTCTGAGCGAGAATGTAAGACATATATTATGTGCCACTTTTCAAGGACACGCTGTATGAGTGGCTCACTGTAATCTGTTCTAGAATGCTTAAGTTTTAAAGGGCACAACGATTTTGATAGTTGATTTTGTTTCTATATGTGCGTATTTATATTTCTAGCACATTTGATAAAGTACTATTACACAACTCCCTCTCGGCTCCGGTGTTAGTCTTCGTACCAATGTTTTTTAATGCTGTGCTATGTGATTCTGTAGCAATCTGTATGTGTATTAAAAGAAGGTTCCCTTTCTGCTATGCTAGCCATGTCATCTCCACCTTTGTATCCTCTACCTGTCAGACCCTTATGTCTGACTCAAGTTTAAAACACTTGTCCTAATTTCTGAAACTTTTCTTCTAAACTGTATTTAAAATTTTGTTTTTAGCATCCTCCTCTTTTCTCCTCTGCTGATTTTCTTCCAGTCTTCGTCTTACGAGTGACCCACTTAAGTGCCTGTGACTTTTTCCATGCTACTACTTATAATTGAAGCTGTTTGCTTTGCTTTGTGCCCAAAATACCCCATCTCTTCAGATCTTTTTTCAGACAGCAAGAACCCTCTTTACTTATAAGTCAGATTCTCCTATAGAGAACTTGTCATCAATGCAGCCTACCGGGCTCACTAAAATCACCAGCACATGATTTCTAACAGCCCAGTTTGTGCTGAAACAGAAACTCTTTCATGTTATATGCTTCTATAATAACAAAGAGAGTTGCCATTTAGTAAAATTCACAGTGATAATATATAGCTCTCTGGCACTCTTTCTGTTTTTTTTGTTTATTTGTTTGGTTTTTAAATCATGCTGCTAAAACTAAAATTATAACCTCTTGCATCTACACTGTCTGATGAAGCTAGGACCTGTGTTCAGCAGGGTTTGTGAGTATATTTTTGTCTTAATAAACAAACCCTGTAATTTAACAGAATATTTTTTATTTCATGGCTCTTACAGAAAGGTAACAACTGTAGGGCAGGAACAAGAGGGGAGTTTTTACACACCTCTTCTTCTCTTGTTAGTCCATTACTATGTTTTAGCCCATTCTCCCAGTGGGAAAGTGTGAAGCGTAAGTGCAGGCAACAGAGTTAAGCTGGAATGTCCTGCAGAGATTCACTATCACAAAGGGTAATACTGCTTTATCGATCCTTTCCATACCATCTCCCACAGTTGTGTTAAGCCTGTAGCAAGTACAACCTTTACAAAACAAGATCAAGAGATATGCCTTACCATTTAAGTTGAATACTGGCTTTAAAATAGGATAAAAGGATGTTTCTTAAGCATGACATATTGTTGGCATTTTAGTATATACATGATAAAAAATCCACAGAGTGGAAGTTCGCATGTATTGGAATAATTATTTATTTTTGAGCCCTACATCTGTGGATGCAAGTGATAGGGCCAACTTCACTTTATATAAAGCATAACTTAAAAAAAAAAAAAAAAAAGAAAAGAAAAAGTATTTTCAACTTTGACCAGACAGCTTTCCTAGAGAATTCAAATTCCCATTCCTCTCCATGTTCTGTGATATATTACTCAGTCATTATTTTGTTATTTGTACTGTAGGAGTGAACAAAGATTGTCTAAGATTTAACAAAAGACCATCAGACATCTTTTCGTAAATATATTTGTGTTATTAACACTTTTCTGTTATACACAATTCCATTGCTGCAGCAGTTGCAAAACATGCTTATAAAATTTTTCACTAGTGCTTGCTTAGAGCGTTAATACCCCAGGCTTTCAAAAGAATGCTGAAGGGCTTTCAGTTTAGTAGCGCAGATTCTTGCTTCAAATGTTGGCCTGTACTCATTGAGGAATATATTAATACGATAGCTCTTAATTTTTGTTTTGAAAATCACCAGAAAAGCATCAAGTGCTGTAGATCTGACTGGATGCTCATACCTGTTATTCTATGCCTTACTGGACTGCACATTATCTTCAGATGATCGAGGCAGAGCTGGGAACAGAAAAAACCAAATGAAATTGGAAGACTGTTCTTTCAGGTGCTGGTAGTGGTGTTTTGTCATGTCCTCTCCCCCACAGCCTAAGTGCCTTATCTCTAGAACCAAAGGGCATTTGTCCTTGAATGCGAGGCACAGGCTTTGCTTTGCAGCTTTTGCTTGTATGCTGCTTTGCAGGCTTTTGTACCTGTGGAAGGAGCTCTTCTGCAGCTTTGCCTTGGCTGTTCAGCCAAGCCTAAGCGCCTTGTGCTAAACTTCAATTTATCTTAAAGTTATTTCAGTGACTGACTTGAAGAGAATGCTCTTTTTAAAAAAAACACCAAAACCAACAACAGCAACAGAAAAAAACCCACAACTAAAAAAAAACAAACAAAAAAAAGCCTCAAAACAACCAAAAAACCCCAGCAAATCCCATAGCCTAGATACCAACGTATCTTTACTTCTCCACTTTCTTCACTAGAATAAGGTTACCACTTGTCCTCTCAAACAATGTACAAACAAGTATTATGCGACCTGTATTTTAAGGAAGTTACAGATTTTCCGTACTGAAGATGTGGAAGCAAGAACACAAAGACTCCTAGGAAACAGCAGAGTTGCAAATAAAACTCCGATCATCTCAGTCAGTCCTGTGTCTTGTGATTAAGACTGCTTGCCCCATAGATGATTTGTCCGGATGAGAAATTGAGCAATGAATTGGGAAGAAGCCAGTAGCTAACTTTAGACAGGAGTAATAGGAAATACCTCTCAGGAAACGGTATCACAAATAACCGCCTCCTAGTCTGCTTTTCAGGATGGCTCAGACTTAGACTCTTCTGCCTGTAAGTCGTTATAATGAATAACATGAATAAACTTTAAAATCCCTTGTATTCAATTTTAGATGTAATGAAAATAGTGAAGTACATTGATTGTAGTGCAGCGATCCACTGAAGACATTGTTTACATAGATTACTATTCACTAGCAAAGCAATAAGACTGCAAACAGGTAATTGACTGTCATTGAAGTCAGACTTAACACCATACTCTGTTCTTTTTGTTTCATATGGTATAGGTGTATTTTTATGAAAAAAAAAATCAAGATGAAATGAGTTGTTATAAAAATCAATTTTGAGGGCAAAAAACAGGTAATAGTAATTTTTTCCATTATTTTGACAGTGAATAAATTAAAAAAGATCTCTGGCATGCACATGCCACATGAAAGGAATTCACAGAGCTTGGAAAATACAATGTATGCCATGAAGTATCTGATAAATAAGAGCAGAATTCTTTATTTCCTTAAGTAATTTTAACACGACCTTGAAGCAACGTAGAGAAGTGTTTCATTGTTTTGAAGCTTCTAATTCTCTGGTGCTAATGACATAATCATTAAATCAGTACTGAAGTATCTAGCTAATTATTATTATTGTTGTATAGTATGAAAATAATAATGTTAAAAATATTTTATTTCCGTGTTTAAGTAAAGAAAATATGCACCTTAATAAAGCTCTTCTTTTTTATGACCTAGATTGCGGGTTTGATAAATTCTAGTACAATTAATTGAAGTCTGAGGATGAAGCCAGGCCTGGAAGGGTGGACTGGAGAGATATTGGCTTAAAATGCAACATATAGTTGACAGATAAGTTCCTTGCTAATTTAGATAGTTGAAAATTTTTAGCGAGTGTTTGATAGCAAAAATCAAAATCTGCTTATAAACAGACTACTAGCAAGTACGGGTACTTATATGAAAAATGTTTGTAAGAACGTACTCATTTTTACCAGTGTTTATAAATGATGAATGTCAGTTATCTCTTTCTAAGTTTGTTTGTCTACCTGTGAAATGTAACCAAGAATATTTACAGAGGGGGAAAAAAAGGTGGTAGGATGTTTGGATTGGTAAATTGCAACTGGAACATTTTTTGCCTTTGCTACTGATATATCGAAAAGTTATGGGTAAGCCAGTTAATAGGGCTGTGCCTGAAAAGTCAAAATAAATAAATGAAAAATGTACATGCTTTTCAAAGTTACTAAACTATATTGAGACTTTGGATAAAAAAACATTATGTGGTAATTTTAACAAAAATCATTACATTGATGGCACTGCATTAAAAACAGTCATACAATGCAGCATAGTCACAGTACAGTACAGTTGCTCAAATACAGGAATTCAGGTTTTGGGGAAAACAATTTACTGTGTTGTTATGTATGCATTTGGTAATGCACAGTACTGTGCAGTACTCTCGTGATCTCTTAGAAGCCATTAGTTTTTTATAGTGTTAGAGGAGAGCCACACACAAGAGTTGTTTTGCTAATCCATGGCTGGAAATTATTCCACCTTAAAGTACTTGGTGTATTGTACATGTGCATGTAGAATATACTGCACATCTTGTGGACTTCAGTTGCTTTGTGAAAGACAGTAGCTGGGAGTAAGTAGTTGACACCAGGAATTTTATCCATCGTATTCCCAGGCACATTGTTTCCCATCGCCATCCCCTTCCAGTAAGGGAGATGCTGCTGGTGAAAGATGTCACTTGCGAATAGGCAGATACTGGTGCCAGTCCATTAATCTGTACTTCTGACCTTCTCTGTCCTGAAAAAAAAGCCTTCCAAGTGAAGATTACAGGCCAAGATGAATAATTCCAGCAGGCTGAAGGCAGCGCGTGTTCTACAAGTTAAGTACTTCTCTACAACAGTTGTTCCATAGCCACCGACAATGCTTCAACACTGTACTGAAGAAGTGGTGTGGTTTACATGGAGCTATGTTCAGCGTTTGGGGCTTTATTTTTAATTAATACTCATAACATAAAAAAGTATTAATGATTATTGGATAAATTGAGAGGTGGTAATCAGTGCATAAATGGTGTACTTGTTTCAGAGAAGCATTCTGAATAATTGTTCAGTTCCGATATTCTGGTTAATTCCAGTTTGGTTTTTTTCCATCTGAATTATTTATAGCTAGCACAAGGCACATCCTTTCGAGACATTCCTGTCTATTGCGTATGTGTTATGCTTTTATGTATGAAAGGCATAGATATAGTAATAGTCCTTTAAATTTGTGTAAAGAATATTCCATAGTCATGATATATTGAAAGAATGGCTTTGGTTTTCTGATGTGATGGCTTTCAGAGAGGTATGTGTTTGTATGTCAAGGATTGCAAAATATATGTAAGGTAAAAGGACTGCTACCTGCGCACACTTAAAGCTCATCCTGACCCTGAGTCAAACTGCTTTTGAGATTTGGAGCGGGGAAAAAAGTTCTGCATTATCATTTTTGCACAGCTTTGCTATTTGGTTCCATTAGGGATCGGAAATGTGGAAATATAATGGAATAGTGGCTGTCAGTCTGAGCAAAACCTAGCAGTAGTGGAAATCTCATTAGTCTGTCTATCAGGTGAGATCTAAAACTGAGGTCTTGACCACTTGTGGTCATTAAAGAACTCGCTCACTGTTCACAGGAGTAAAGGTGTTAAATGCAGTGTCTTGGATAAATTCCAACTTGTGAAATTAGATTTGGTCTAAATTCCCTACCAGTTTAATTCTTTGGTTCTTGTTCTTAACTACAGTATGATAATGCTTTGAGTTATTAAACAGCTGCTCACTTGTATCCTAAGCATGTCTGCTTTTCCTATCTGCTTGATAGGAAAGGTTTTATAACAGTGTATGTTATACCTTAATGAAGTAATATAGAAAAAAGTTATAAGCAATCTTAAGTGGAACCTACAGTGTTAAACCTTTAACATGCAACAGTTTGCTCATGTATTGCCAAAAATGTATAGGCTGTGTTCATTACTGGCTCTTAATTTTTAAGGCAAACCCCACAGGTTAGTAGCAAGCCATCCTAACACTGTGGTAGGATTGGTGCAGAACCAGTCTGTGGCACATAATGCAATCTTACTCTCAAAACACACCCTTCCGGCTCACAGCATATAAAAATGTATAATGGAAAGATCCGTGTAACTCTAGAATACATCCATTTTCTGATCAGGTTCCCTTCCATATCCTGCATTGCTCTCTAGGTCTGCCCACAGAGCTGAACCGTTGTGCAGCTTGTAACCATCTATAATCCCTGTTTAGGGCTGCCTGTATAAATTCTGTGTCTGTAGAGATTAAAGATGTATTTGTTCATATACATATTTGTCTCTACTAACTAACAGCAATTTGTTCTCTCTGTCAACTTTCCTTCTGTGTGTTCGTTCTCATTTAGCATAGCATGGGCTCAGGGACCCTGCAATACCTAACCTAAACCTCCAAGACATGGAGGGCATGCAGGCATTCTCCCTGTGAAGGAGAATGACGACAGAGCAGCAGGCCTTGGTGTCTTCCAGGAACTCACAGATTACAGTAGCACTGAAGAACCTGTCCAGTCCTCAGAATAAGGCAGTCATAGATTATCTTTCTCCCTCCTTTCAACTGCTTGGCGAACAGCAGTTAACTGTATATGGAAAGTACTAATTCTCAGAGTGCAATCTGCACTCATTCATTCACATTTCATCAAGTATCTAAGGACTTCGCCAGCTTTCATTTTGTAAGTGTTCTCTTCACATATTGGTAACACTGTCTTATTTAAGACATGGAGACTTAGCCTCTCATCTGCCAGGGACTAGGGGAATAAAAGTACCTTGATTTCAGTTTATTCTTTTCTTCTGTACCTCAGGTAAGTTAGATCTATAGGAAATACCAGAAGCAACATACAGTGAAACGATGGTTTACAAGTGGAAGAGCAGAATCATTGCATTCAGGACCGAGGGGGTGGCATAACTGTGTCCCCTTATGTATACAGTGAAAGGAAAGAGCTATCTCATTTCAAGTATTTAGAAATGTACCAAACCCACATGTTTAAGCATCTCCTTGCATTTCATATCCACAGTTAGCATTTGGGCATATTATCAGGTTAGTGCAGAGTAAGTCAGGCTGTTTTCACAAGTCATCTGTTCTGCGGTGACTGACTAATCATGTTCTTATACTACATCAGATGTTTTTGTCACTTAAGGGCAAATGACCTTATATCTTCGTGGAGTACAAGTAGTCACACAGTCATATCAGACTGTTGATGCAGCATGTTTACACCAGAATTTACTTTCCTTAGTTTGAGTGTCCCTTTCCACTAGTTGTATGAGATGTTTATCTTTTTTTTTCCCGTTATCTTGTTTTTAAAAAAAAAAGCCATATCCTCATTTTTCATACGCTGCCTATTTCCTACATCCATCCAAGTATTTTTTAGTTTAGACTAGTTCTAGCCTCTGAATCATGCATACTCAGCTTGTCATTCAGTGCAGCACTTACAACATTTCAGTAGAAATTACATTTCTCAGTCCTTTCCTCAAAGACATATTTCTGGAACATTAGAGTGTGCTTTGAAATCCAGTGAGAATACACTATAGAACCAGGAGGGAAACACATAGATAAGTAAAAAATTATGTATGAGTATTTGTTGTTAATAGTAGTCATTTTGCAATACTCATAGGAATCCAAACTGTTGTATCTCACATGTTTGCAAAATGGCATGTATTTCCTTCTTAATCTTTCTTCTTTAATCTTAAAACATGTGCTTACAAACGTACATTATATAGAACATCTAGTTTCTTCAGTATGTTATTGTTGTCCTCATCTCTATACTTCAATAACATGGTAAAGCAGGTGAAAAATAAATCAATATTATTAGGAGAGCAATAAAAATATGATTTTTTTATTTTATGAAGTTTTTAAGTTCATTTGCAATTACTCAAATACTACAGTTATCAAGTGGAACAAATCTTTACATTGATGATGTATAGTTTATAAAACGAAACATATTTTATGGCTTCCACTGATCAAGGCAGGGCTTTGTATTGTGAATGATGAGGAGTGCCGTTTAAGATAAGAACTACATGTCATCAGAGTTTTGTCTGTGTTTAAGTTTTGCAGGGTCAGCACTTACATATGCTGCTTTCTTAGTCTCACTGAGGCAGATAACAGTATGAAAACAAGTTACTCAACTCTTAAAGGATTTTCAAGTCCTACCAGGAAATGCAAAAAAAGTCATCTTTATTTCAATACTTTGCTTTTTTGTGGTAACTCAAATATCTGCCCAATTTGCATATGTATTTTGGCATGTGACTTAATTAATACTTTGTCTCATTAATGCATTGTCCAGTACTACCTACCTCATGCTTATATACCTCAGTAGAATGGTAAGCATTTTCTCTGAAAAGAAAGCCACATGCAGTAAAAGCTATTTCCTTTTTTTGAGTTCGTGCATGTCTCACCTGTTTGGTTCAAGCATACAGGTGATGGGAATCAAACAGAAAGGAATCTAGCAAATGTCTTTTTATTAATATTATTACAAATGGAGTGAATGCTATAAAGGATGTGCATGCTTTTATAGGGATACCAGTGCTCTTTCTTCTTCCTGCATTGCAGTTTGAGTTATCTTTTAATTTTACTCTTAATGTTTCAAACAAACAGGGGAGAATTAAGTGGTTAGGGGGTTTGGGGATGGGAAGAAACCGGTTCAACGGCTCCCTTTTTTCCTTGGCATGGGTGAACACTGCATGTCATGACAGGTCCTGAACTGGTTCACTAGCAAAAGTGAGAAGTGATTACTGTACTTTTATTATACAGCCACCTGGCTACTTGGTATGCATCTCAAAATACAGAGAAAAACTAGGGAAACCATCAGTCAGGTCTCCCTAAATGCAGTGAGAATTTTACTTTTCTGAGGGGTGAAAAATATGCCCCTAAACCTCTGCCTGGTTAGGAATTAATCATGATGGATCTCCAAGGAGAATTGCAGTCTCCTCTCATAGGGTCAACTCAGATATTATGCCCATATTTTGTTGGATTTAAAACTGTTCCATTGTTAGAAAAAAAAATTTTCTTAGTCATTCCCTTTCCTATTCGGTAAGCAAAATAGCAGATAGAGTATAAGATATAGGAAGCTGTAGGATATGTAAATCAGTGAAAATTTGTCTTGCTCAGGCATCTGTTTATTCACGACAGCTACGACTGGCTGTGCTGGGTTTCAGTCTGCAACTCAAAAAGCTTAAAATTTACCAAAGGAGGTTTGGTTCTGTGCTTCCACGAACTGTTGTGTTACCGCTGATGTAAATTATGTTGTCTACAGCAGGCAAATGAAAATGCTCGCACATAATTTTTCAGGCACTCTGTTGGAAACTAGACTTTTTTTACTATGTTATTGATTGACTGCTTTTTAATAACTGTCTCCTGATATATTTTTGTCCTATTATGTGTTGCAAGGAGAAATTTTTTTTTTCATTTAAAATTCCAAACTATATCCAGGGTTTCTTTGTTTAGCAAAAGAATCTTATTTAAGCTACAGTCTATCTAATCTGCCAGCTACAAGTTGAAATCGTATTGCCTTCCCTATATTTATGAATAAAAATACTGCTATAGACAGATTTTCACATATGAATTGCCAGCACCTGTAAAAACAGGGAAATAGTTGGATGTTTAAGGAAAGCTGGGTTTAAAGTGAAAATACCCTCTAAAATATAATAATAAAGTCTATTTTTTCATCATGTAAATGTATGAAGATGATAAATGGCAGTGTTAGAGTATAGGAATAATTTCTCTAGTATTTCCAAAACAAAATGATGGAAAGACTTTTATTAATTTTAATAAATTTTAATTAATGTCCAGTTCAGGAAATAATTGACCACATGCTTAAGATGGTGAATAGTCCTGCTAGCTTAACTGGGACTATTAATTGATTTAAATTTCAAGAAATATGTAAATGTTTGTGTGATAGCATCCCTAGGCAGAAATAAAATAATTTGGCAATAAATTGTCACTTTAAAATGATGTAGGTATTGAATAGCTACACAAATTTGTGAAAATCTAGGAACTAACTCATTAAGAGAAGAAAAAAGAGACCAGAGGCAAGCCTTCCTGAGTGTATTCACATGAGTGCATGGCTGGCAGAATTGGTGGGCTAGAAAACAAAATAGAAAAGAAGTTTTCTAGGCACCAGGAAAAGCGAGTCCTGTGAAACACAGCTGTGAAATTACATTCTCCTGCCTTTAATCCTGGTTTGAGTGACCAGATACCAAAAATGAGGAAGTGTTGATGCTTCCTCATTTATTCCTCCTTTGGATTTAAAGCACATCTTATTTATGCGAGATGTTATGACACCTTCTCTTTAAGTACATCAAGTATTAAAGGAAAAATACTACAATGTAATTTTTGAGACTTTGTTCTTTAATCTTGTTTTGAATGAGGAATATTTTGGTTATAAACAGCTTGGAAGAACTCTTACTAAGTCTTCAAGGCAGGAACTGATTACTCAGTAAGCATGAATCTCTGGGAATTTGGCTTCTATTTCACCTTCCTCGCAATCATTCTCTTGTGTTAATGTGCACCTTCCAGTTGCATGTGTCGAATCCAGTTGGTGGTCTGTATTGTGTCCCTGCTTGTACTCTAAAGCTGCTCATGGTTCTGCTGTACAACAAATTCAACCTAATTGATATTCAGTGCTTAGGCAGACCTGTGGTTAAATGTGTAAGAAAATGGAAGTGTCTATTGCATATAAACAGGTAATCTCATTAGATTAATGATATTCTGTGCTGACGATGTTAGTATTCTTGCAATGCCTGCGTTACTTCGAGTTGCATACTTTGCTGTGAATGTGTATTCCATGTTAGCAATTTCTGCTCTTAATGCTCTTTTTGTAAGTATCAGACAGGCAGTACAGGCAGAATAGCTCTAAACTCTGACCTTCGTTTCTGTTAGTAAATGAAATAAGTTAAACCCCTAAATGCTTGGTCTTGTTTGTGCTGTATGGGAGATCATACTGACCATACTGCTGAAGCTTGGTATTAAAGATTTTGACTTGTAGAACTGTGCAGTCTCAAATCTACTGAAATGAAGGCATCTCATAGTTTTTCTGTGCAGAAAAATTCTCACTGAGGCTGAGATCCCAAAGTTCAAGTAGCTAAAGTAACTGGAAGGTTTGGCTAGATCCTCAATACCCCTTCCCAGCTCCATCCCTCCCCCATCCCCCAAAGTCTTTATGTATGCATACAGTGAATTACAAAGGTGTTACTTTATTTCACTTCTAGAAATAATGGAAAAAACTGAAGGATAAAGGTTATGTTTTGGTTTTGCTATAACATCTGCTGAGTAGGATACCTGTTGTTCCTTGGTTAGTCACTGAGATTCTTTGACTGATTTGGGAAATATGGCTCAAAGATTAGATTATGTGAAATAGCTTGTCAGCATCAGAGTAGTGAATCCCAAGTCTCTTCATTTCTTGATTGCACAAATTAGACGTGGATACAGCAGGCTTACAGAATTATTTTAGCGCAGAAGTGGCAATAATGATAGGTTAATTTTAAACATATTAAATAATCATTAAAATCTGGGAATTTCATCATGCTTGCAATCAATGTTTTCTCATCAAAACCTGAAATAGAAATTACATGGGATAGAGTGTGATCGTCCTTGATCGCCAGCCTGTAGGACAGTAGCTAAGTTTGAGGACTGTGAATGAATGGACCAAGAAGGGTTTGAATACGGTTGAGTTGCAAAACCCCACCTCAAGGACCGTGTGTGGCATTAAAGGTTACTGCAGTGCATTAGCATGGAGCTGCACACCATCCCGCTCTTTCTGCTTCTCCTCCTGGTTACTAAAGCTTTCCTGGTTACTAAAGCTTTCTTGCTTCCATGTCTCTTATCTCCTTGCTACCCTCTTCAGGATTCTGCCTCTGTTTTCTAGTAATGTTGACTGATAGCAAAGAGTATACATGGTTGCTCTCCACAGCAAACTGACCACAACATTTTTCCCCATTCTGTGATGCTTTTCGACCATGTCCTAAAATGGTGGCACTGTTCCATTTGATGAGTAATTACTATATGTTGTGTTTAGTTAAAAAAGTATGGGTGGACAGCAGAAGGGATGGCTCTATCTTCACATCTTTCTGGGCGCTGGACACTAAGAGGGAGGAGAAGGTGCAGCTCTGGAGCACCGTCCAGAGGGGTGGGCGCCTTATTCCTTTGGCGAAACCGAGCACACTTGTGTAACAGGAGCTTATAGATCAGAGGGTACAGCCAGTGTATATCTATTTTCTGTGTTCAAAAAACAAAAAAACCTTACCCTGTTCCTTGTCATAATACACAGTCTTTCTGGTGTGCTCGCAGAAGCTGCACAAAGGTGTATTTCAGGGTGCAAACCAACTTCTATCAGGCTCTTGGGGACGAAGCAGGGGGTACATGTCTTCTAGACGAAAACAACCAGTCAGCACATAGACTTTCTGCTCATCTGTTGGCCTTAGAGATGCCTGATTTTTTTTCTTTTTTTTTTTTTTTTTTTTTCTTATTGCTTACCTGCTCAAAGGGTAGTTCATAAGCTCCTGGGCAAACTAAACACACACACAGACTGCCTTCTTTGCTGGTATGATGATCAAATAGCTGTTGTGGTTGGGTTAGTTAGGTTGCAATCACTGAAGGTCTCCACTGCACACTGCCAACAGGTCATGTGTTCATTCAGGCTTGATCCAGGGGCCCGATTTACCTTCAACCTTACGTAGTCACACCTGGAATTAATAAGAGCTTAGATTTAATAATGACTGATATCCACCTAGAAAGGAGTGTCAGTGATTATGCAGTCTGGATGGTGATAGCTGAGCCTTGCCTGTTTGTCAGGCTGGGTTGTATCTGTTGCTGTCAGGAGTCTTTCTCAAGTTATATAAACCCACCTTTAAATTTCTTTTTGTCTATAAATACCTAATGCTTATTATAAAGCTTGAGGAAGGAGGCATGCAGACAGAAGGATTCACTTGGTGATTTTCTCTTTTACTACAGTTTTTTTTATAGTATTCATTGTACTATTCTGCCTTATGATGATTTGGACCAAATCGATGGGGTTTCATCATGTGTAACGCAGTTTACACAGCTTTAGCCTGTATCAGGTGATGATGATGATGATGATAATTTTAGTTAGGAAGCAATTCGCCCTTCCAGAAAAGCACACAGAATGATGAATACTAATTGAGCATTTTCCTCTTTTTTAAACAAAAAATTCCTTATATAAACAAGATGGATATACAATATGAATTGTAAAGATAAGAAATTTACTTTCCCTTCTCTTGGGGAGTATGTACAAGCAGATCCTGAATATTTGGCATTTAGCCTGATGTTGAAAAAGGCCCCAGAACATGTCAGAAAGTATTTAATAGATGATTGCTGATCACCCGCTGCCAGTCAAATGTACAGAAACCAAACTGAGCAGGCAGAAAAACAAGCGACTCAGTAGTGGTATCTGCATCCTCTTAGATTGCAGTAGGCCAAATACTAAACAGGAGGGGGAAAAAAGATGGGGTGGAATGGAACTTAAAAACTAACAATTACTTGTTTGAGGGAGTTCCTGATTGTTTCCTGTACAATTGTCTGGGTTGTGCAGCAGAAATAAAATCTGAGTTCAGAACATGTAGTTAGAATAGAAAGTTGGTTTTATTTTAACTGGAGTTTTGATGCCTGTGGAATGAAAATAAGTCTGTAGGGTTTCTGTGATTTGGGGAGGGGGGTAGGAGAGAGATTTTCAGACAGTAATGGTTTTTCAATAATTATGTAAGGACTAGCATAAGTTATGGAAAAAAATAATCTGGTGTTTTGAAAAATAATAGAATCTGTTGTTAAATTGCTGCTCTAAATGGATTACTTTTTAAAATAAGACAGTTTACCACATTTAAAAATGGTAGGGGCAGCATCTTGAAAGCAAACATATAAGTTTGTATTTTAAAAATAATAGCTTTGGATTGTCCCAAAAGTAATTCTTGTTTTTATTTCTCCTTCTGCTCTCCAAAATGTAGCATACCTTCTGATGGATTTGTAGGGACTGTATTTGTCTTCAGAAACACAATATTATAAGATAAAAACCAGGGTCAATAAGTATAAATTGGACAGTGGTCTGGGGACCAACTTGACCTACTAATTTTCAGGAAGACTTAAGTGCTAGATAATTCAGTTCATTTGTGGTCTTTACAACATGTGTAGCACGTCTTACAAGGTTTCACAACAAAAAACTTGCTTTGGCTACAGTGGCAATGCAGAAGGAAACAGGGTAATGATCCAAAGCTCCTGAAAGATTTGCAAGGGGTATTGTAGCTTTACAGTTTCTATCAGATGCAGTGTTATCTTCAGCTTATTTTTATGAGGAGTTTCGTTGGTTTGTTCTTCTAGTGTGTCCTTTTTTTTTTTTTGTGTGTGTGTGTGTGTGTAAATGTTGGTGCATCATTTATATATGCCTGTAATACCTGAGTGGTCCCTTTTTTATCCTCCTTTCCTGCTAATTTCTGGTGACTCTTATGTTTAAATATTGAGTAAATTTCAAATATTGCTGGATCAGAGTTTTTGAGACACATCAGTTATTTTGTGATTAGAAAGTCAGTTATAGCTGAGATGCTTTGCTGCCAGGCCTGTTGGGCTTTGTGTCTGTTCATTGTTAACATGTTTATGAAATAAAACTAAATGTTCAGAAACTTCTCATTGGTCTTTCTCCTCTACGTTAAACAAGTGTTGCTGTTGTCTTTTAAGGGAGGGTGGCATATTGCTCCCTTGGAGGCACAGTGGAATGATGGAAGGAGTCAGCGGTCAGGAAAAGGATGATCATCAATTGATATCAGATGTCATAGGGAAGATACCTTCGAAAGACTGAGACTGGTGAACAATTCCAAAAAGGCTTAGAAGTGCCAGACACTGGAAACTGTAAGCTCTCTATATGCTTACAATGAGGTGCATAAAACATAAAGCAATATTACTTTGTATCGTCACTGTTTTACAAACTACTTTGTCATACCCACCCCGAGCTCTTGAGAGAAAGCTTGTGGTCCCAGCTGTCTCATTGATCATATGCCACTAGTCGTTGCAGCACACACAATTGAATTGCTTTTCCCTCAGGGAAACAATGTCTCCAGGTGTGCTAATAATAAAATTAATAGCTTAGAGAAACTGCTTGCCACAGCAGCCATGGCTCTACAATGAGAGGATCGATTCCAGTGTTTAACTGTCCTAATTCCATAGTGGATACCCGACTCAGCCACCACTGAGATACGTTCAGTCTCACAGTTAATCAATACATCCCTGATTTAAAACAAAGAACCAAGATTCAGGATTAGAAGTCTTTCTGAATAAAAGGATGTAGGTTAAAACTGTCAACACCCTTCAACTGTTATCTTAACATAAAAGTTAGGAGGAGTGCTTTAGCTAGTGCTTCCACAGGAAGTAAACGTGACACTACTGAATATATCTTACTCATTTTGAGAAACATTAGCTTGTAAATATTCGAATGTAAAATGGCACTTAAATCATTTTGAGCTGGCATTTTGTAGAGCTTCATGAATTTTGATTGTAATTGATAATATTACTTTAGTGTGGATAATGTGTGTAGTCATACACCATAGTTATTACTCTGTCACATAGTGCTGCTGTCAGTAGCCACAGATTTGACTGCCAGCAACGTGTCTTGAGGGGCACACATGCTTTTCATATTGGATTTTGAGGAGATCTCAATTATGAATGCTTATAAATGTCAAGGTTTGGCCTGTGTATGAAAGAAAATATGCATTCTTATAAGTTGATAGTGGGAAGTGAAAGAGCATTACGCATTACTGTGTGGGACAGAGGGCTGAAATTTCAGTGACGGCTTCTTAGTTGCAAGAGGAATGAGAAATTTGTTAAAAATCACAGCTTGTTTGCCAAAGCTTTTTTTTTAACCTATAATTTGGTCTAATGACAGCCGTTATTGTTACATGTCTTGCTTATATCCTTAGATGATTACAACTCCACTACAGCTACCTACCACAACTTAGTGTAGTTAGTGAGGGAGGCAGCTGAAGAGGTCTGAGACACTTCTGTCAGCCATTAAGCATGGCAGTTCCCTGCAGAGGGAAGATAAATGCTCCTTTCCTCTCCCTCAGATTTCAGAGAAAGGAATCGAAATCAGCTCTCCCTATTGCATTCAATACTACCAGAGGAGTGTGGCTTCATTTGATTCTTTAGAGTTTAAGAAGTCTAAGCCTAACCATTGGAAGAAGTTTGAGAGTGCTGCCCTAATCTGGTGGAGGTTTTGTAGGTAATGGGCAATTGGAGATGGTACCAGACCTGAAAAAAAATAAGGGAGTTAGAGAAGGAAAGGCTTCTAGAGAAATGTAAGTATTAAAATGCTGTTCATAACCTAGAAAAGATGGATGTATGTTATGAAACGTGTAGAGGTATTTCTGTTACTTTCTTTACATCACTTGGCAGAGAGGGTAGGGAAGAAACTCTCCTGTAACAGAAGCATAACTGAGCTCTGAGCTCTACCATGATAATCATCTCCCAAAAGATCTCACCACCACTCTCATAGCTCAGCCGCCGTACTTGGCAGTAATGTGACTTGACAGGGAAAGATGAGAGAAATGAGAAAATGCCTTACAAAAGCATGTTTAGAAGAGGACTTCAGCCACCTCCTATTTACACCAGTAGGTAAAACATCGCTTGTGTGGATGGGAAGCGTCAGCACTGAAGAAGAGCTGGCGGGATTTGCGGGCCTGTGACGTGTATGCTGCACTTTGTCTCTGACCTGTTGTTTTTTGTCTCAAGACTCTGGGCTTTTTTTGCATTACTTGTAACGACAGATGTGGGAGAGGCCTACATTCCTATTTTTATCAAGTGTGTTTCAGTGACTTTGCTTCATAATAAATTGCTTTCATTTTTTAGTCTCTTAATGAATGAAACATCCAGAGATGAAATGTCTCAGGATAAACAGTTTCAAGAGAGTATCTGGGGCCACAACTGAATCACTAATTAGTGTCACACACTTTGTACACGAAGGTTGACGGCAAGAGATAAAGATAAATTTGTTAAGCAGCAACAAACTTTTTCCTAAATGGGGAGCATGGCCTAGTTATGTGGTTATGAGGGCAGGCAGAGGCATATTTAGATATATTTTTAATATTTTTTTAATATATATATATATACACACACACACATTTTTATATATACAAGTATTTTAATATATTTTTTTATATATATAGACATATACTTATATACATATTTATAAGACATAAACCTGTTGGAGCGGGTTCAGAGGAGGCCACAAAAATGATCAGGGGGATGGAACACCTCTCCTGTGAGGAAAGGCTGAGAGAGTTGGGGTTGTTCAGCCTGGAGAAGAGAAGGCTTCGGGGAGACCTTATTGCGGCCTTTCAGTACTTAAAGGGGGCTTATAAGAAAGGTGGGGACAGACTTTCTAGCAGGGCCTGTTGCGACAGGACAAGGGGGAATGGTTTTAAACTAAAAGAGGGTAGATTTAGACTAGATATAAGGAAGACATTTTTTACCATGAGGGTGGTGAAACACTGGCACAGGTGGCCCAGAGAGGTGGTAGATGCCCCATCCCTGGGAACATTCAAGGTCAGGTTGGACGGGGCTCTGAGCAAGCTGATCTGGTTGAAGACGTCCCTGCCCACGGCAGGGGGGTTGGACTAGGTGACCTTTAAAGGTCCCTTCCAACCCAAACTATTCTATGATTCTATGATATTTCTCAGGCAGCTAACTTTAAATGATTGCTGGGAGCTATTGTTAGGAATGAAAGCAATCCTTTGTGGGTTTGATTGTTTGAATAAATAAATTTGTTAGGAAAAGTGTGCTTTGAGTTACTCAGATACGCTGCTGGACACAGGCTTCCAATGGGGAAGCTCTTAAAGGTGCAAATTAGAGTTTGGTCGGTTGCTTCAATGCGTTTGCAAGTAGTGGGGCTGGGAGTCTGAGTAGCGTTAGGAGATCTGTAGGATTGTGTTCTGGAAAAAGTCCAAGAAATTGGTTTTATCTGAGTTCAGATGGGAGATTAAAGAAATCATGCTTCTCCTACCGTATGAGGGTGTTGATCTGAATGAGAAGTCTACATTAGGGGAGAAACTTAGAGGTTCCACTCATGGAGACAATTTCTTTTTTTCAGTGGGTGTCATTTCAGGTGAAGTTTTTCATTGATCTATGAAAAATTTGGATTGCATTTTCAGTCTTTTCTTAACAGCTGCAAGCATTCAGCTCTTTATTTATTAAAAACTGCCATTTTCAAGAAATGAGTGTATGTTGCAGTAGTATACCTAAATTGTCTATTGTTCTGTGTTCTGAACTTGTGCACTGAGACAGGAGTCCTACTGACCAAACTGATCCATGATGGCATATTTAGAAATATAATGTAAGAAAAAAAATTCCTCATACAGTATCACAACAGCTATTTTGTCCTTGGTTATTTCCATTTTCATTAGTGCTTTTCAGAACATGCATATTAAGTGAAATGTTCTCTAAAACTATGTCAGGTAAAGCATATCCTTCCAACATATGAGTTGCTTCCTCGCTCCAAGGAATATTGATTTTTATTAAACAATAATATACCTGTTAAGCATCCTAGTTATGTGAGTGTAGTTTCTGTATCTGAATTTTTTGCGTAAGATAAGGTGGATGTTTCAGAAGTCGTGTATAAGTCACATAGCAGTAGAGCCTATTGATGGTATCGCCCTAATCATTTTTTGTTGCATTAGAAAATGCCATTGAGTTTTTTATTGTGTTTTAAAGTATATTCAGCTTTAAGAGAAATAGTTCCATAAGCTGCAGAGGAGCATCAGTAACTGAATAATAAAGAGACACCATTTAGTTTTCATGAATATTACACTTACTAGATTAAAACAATGAATTTTTATTAAATAGACTTGTATAAGAAGTCCTTTCGATTAAGACACTGTCTTTTCATATAATGGATGTTGGTTCCATACAGAGTAACAGATGAAAATTGCCTCTAGAAAAAAATAAAAAATGTGTAGAGAGAGGGGGAAGCAAAGGTTTTTCTTTATGGCTTGCCAATACTCACAAACTTGATTTAACAGTTCTTTTGTCTGCTTTTAATTTTACAGAATTAACAGTTGACTTAGGGTCATGATGTATATGTAATTTGTTAAAGCACTTTTTAACATGTTCTGCTTTATACCTAATCATTATTCTTATGTTTTTGAAAATAAATTTCAACTAACTAGAGTGTTTTAATATTATGGTGTAGACTTGAAAGATGCTAACAGTGTGTTTAAAACCACAACAAAAAACCTAATGAGTTGCATTGGTACATTAGGATTGAGTATGTCTACCTGTAAATATGAATCAGTGTGTGGATGTGCTTATAAGCTGGTTTCAAAGAAATTCAAAGCACAGCACATTGTATCATACACATCTGTAATAAACCGTATCAAGATTCTCATCATCAAATGAAACCTGAATTTTCTTTGCAGTTGAGCTGGACTTGGGCTAGCTGGCATGGAAGGGAGGTGAGCGAGCTGGATAGCAAGCAGAGTGCAGATGCCAAGTTCAGGGGACATCCGGAGGGGTCCCTCTAGGTCTCAGTTCCTTCCTTGCAGTCCAGAAAGTGTGCTGCTTTGTGTGTTGTGTGGAGCAGGAGAAGGAAGAACAGCTGGTGCAGCTGCTGGTGCAAAGCTGTGAGTTCAGTTCTTACATTTTAAATTGAGAGAAGGCGGCAGCTCTGTGGGAAGCTTCTTCCTACTACCTCCATCTATCTCTTTGTACCCCCTCTGTGTTCACAGGGTGTCAGTTAGGGTGGCAGAGAGGGGACCCGTCTCAATAAAGTTAATCCTAAATTGTCATTATTCCTATTGTACTGGCATCTTCTGTGTGCAGCCAAGAGAAGGAGGTGGAGAGGGGGAAGCAAAATTCCGTGCTAAAGCTCTGCTGAAACTAAATAAACTCTCATAAGGGGAAAAGGCATGTTTTCTTTAACCCTTAGGCTATCTCCTTGATAAATTTCAAAGGTTTGCTGTGAGCAACAGAGGTGTTAGTCCTTCCTAAGTAGCTGGTAAAATGTGAAGCTAAGCCTTGAATTAAGATGTTAAGCTTTGTACAAGTTTGCTTATCAATCTCTCCTGTAACATCCCAGTATAACTTCCCAAATTGGAAGGTTTTAATTTGTGATGGCATTAAGAAGATAGTGCCACACAAGTGCAGATCCCTGTCTTTGATTTTTTTTTTTTTTTAAATAATTTATTTAATAATAAGGTAAGTGCCTTTTGTGGTGTGGAAGAAAAGTGTGTTGTATAAAAAAGAGCATTTCCTTTCATTTATAGGCTCGGGCTCTAGTAAGAAGAAGGTGTTGTCAGGGATTAATTGTAATCAAATTCAAACTCTCATCTCTTAAAAATTAATTCGACAAATGAATCCAAAACAGACAATATTTTCAGTCATTCCTATAAAAATGTGGCTTTGTGTTACCATTCAAAATGTAAATATCTATAAGCTACAGTTCTAGAACACAGGAATGGAAAAGAAATATAAATGCATAATAATTCAAAGGCCGTGGTCTTTATTATCCTTTTAATGAATAGCTGAATTACACTGCAAGTTTATAAGCCTTCTGTGAATATTTTGCTTTCTTGCACAATGACTGTTTAGTCTCACTTGACCTCAATGAAATTATATGAGAGGTGAATCTGATTATTAGTTACAATCTGAAATACTCTTTGATTAATTTTGTCAGCTTTACTTTTTCCTGTGGGACAGACCCGTGTTCCTGAAAATGGCTATAATACTTTTATAGGTTTTGCTCCCCCCCTCCCCCCCTCCCCTGCTTCCTTCCCCCCCCCTTCCGCCGCCCCCTACATTTTCCAGTGCTGGAGAGTCAGAACTTAGGAGAAGGAGGATCTTCTCTCCATCCCTAATTTCTTTGCCAATTGTTAATTGTTTTACTTTTATTCTGTGATAGACAAATGCTATTGGTTACTAGCACATCAGAGCTTTTGTCCATCAAAATTAAAGGATGTGTAATACATACTGTGCTGGAATACTGACAGGAAAAACAGCATTACAAATATGGATGCTCAAAAGGCAGAGATCCCAGCTGCTAAGTGTTGCTGCGCTAAGTTGCTAGGAAGAGTCTTTTTTAGACAGTTACAGAAAGAGAAGACTGTAAAAGTAATTTTGAAAGAATAGTAATATTTATTAGATACTTAATGTACAAAAGATAAGGCTGGCATTTCACATCATAGATGCTTTCCTAAGACTGTAGAACATCAGCATCTTAGGAAGGGAAGATCATTCATGTAAGAGCTTTAGGTCATAAATGTGAAATAAACCCTCTCTCTATCATTAATATCAGGTGATGTCAATCACTTCTCTCATGCAAATAATCACTATAAATAGAGCAATTACTACATAAGCAGTCAATTATAAACTGTTGCATTGTGGAAAAAAACACAGTACATTGGCTTGCTGTCATTTCCAGAAAGAGTTTAACCTTTACTAAAAAATAAATAAGTGATGATGATTCAGTGGGAAAGATCTAGAAAAACTGCTAAAAGGGAAGAAGAACGTGGTGTTGCTTTCACTTGCATAGGAGTTAGGAAGTTCAGCGTTCCTTAGCTGAGTTCCGTTTCTTTCTAAGATTATTTAGATTGAGATGCTAGATTGAAATGAAGATCCTTTCTCTTTGCAGGCCCCAGGGGCCACAATTACTTTTTGACTAGTGAGAGGAAAAGAGTTTTTTGAGAAAAATGTTCACAGCTGCAGTTTAGTTTCTCAAGCATTTGTTCAGCAGGGTGGCACACACCAGGCATTACAGGACTGACTCAGCTCTTCAGCAGATGTGGATTGTTTACAAACCTCCTTTTTTTGTTCCCGAGTAACTTTCCTCGTGTGCCTTAGAAGAATTCAGGCAGGCGTTAAAGTTACTGTGTGATGAACCAGTTGCAGTTGCAACCACAGTTGCAGAAATTAGCATTCTTATATGTAAATGTTAATATGATACATCAAAATAGAACCGCCCTCTCTATTATTTAACATTTCTGCAGATTATATTGTTGTTACGGATAGGTAGTGTCATGGTAAGTAGTTCTCACTGTATTCCAGTGACACAATTAGTTTCTTCACTCTGTGTTGTAGAATTAGAAACAATGGATATGTGTATTTGAAACACTCAGACTCTGTGATTGTAGAGGATTCATTAGATATGTTTGGACACCAGAGTGTCCACATTCTGCACTAGAAAACCCCAAACTAAACAGGATTTTCGAATAATAAAATGTGGAGCGATGGTCAAAACTGGAAAGAAAGAGAAATGTGATATGAGTACTAGAACATTAAATTAATCCCCTAGAAATAAATGGTAACTTCAGTTAGACAAGAAAACTGTTTACGTGGGCAGGCAGTGGAGGCAATGACATCAGATGTGTTTGTGACTAGACTCAAGAACTTTTGGACAAGTTTACTTCTGATAGCGAGGGAGCAGCCACATGTCCTCTACTTTCATCTATAAGTCTCAGTGCTGTGATTTTGAGGCCTGTTAATTGACTACTCTGCTTTTTTATTGAGTTGGGACTCTGTACATCTCAGTTAATACTCTGTAATGAATACAGTAAATGTATGTGCATCATTAGTAAAATCTGGGAAGAGAGCTTTGATGGTACCTCTTCATAATCAGTGATTCTCAGGTCCTTAACAGTCTGTTTCACAGTAAAAACAAATATGTTGTTCTTGTATTAATGTTATAGTAAGGGCTCCTCTGTATCCTCATTTGGATGTGTGTTTAAATGAAGAAGAAATCCTCACTGTATTATTTACATAAACTGCATAATATGTAAGCAGTATTCACTGTTGAATAACCTGAATTTAACTGACATTGTATGTTATTGTAATTACTGTAGTCGTAACAATACTGAAACTTTTCCTAACAGCTTTCTGTCATTGATGCTTTTTGAATAGGCTGACTTACCTTACCTGGGAAAGCTTTTTTGAGTTGTAATTGAAGTGACTGTGTGAACTGAACAAGTTTTCCTTCTGGAAATAAACATTGTACAAAGTGAGACACATTCCCAAAATTCTGTATAGGAAAATACGTGGAACCCTTGATCATCTGTGGTAGCTACAAATAATTATAACTACTCGGTGGTGAACATGTAACTTGTTAAAAGCAGTAGCATTTAAAGGGATCAAATGATTAGAAGTGAGCTCTTCAATCAAGTACATCTTGAGACTAAAACAGGCTTTAAAAGTACATACCTCAAACACTAGGTAGTTCTGTTTCTGAGATGCAAAGAAAAGCGAGGTCAGAACCTACATAGAAGTTAGAAATTGTGTAATACCAAGGAATAGAGGTGTAATACTGCAGGATGGAAACAGTCTGGCTCCTGTTTTGTGAGCTGTTTCATATAATGCTGCTGTTCTAGAACACAGGTTTATGGATAGGAAACTTGATTTTGAGACCTTTTATGTGTAAGGAATGTAGTTCTCAGGAGGTGAAACGAGAGGGGAAAAAAGAGATCTGTTTGTTGTTTAAGTTATTATTCAAAATGTTCGAGTTGGTTGTTTTGAAAAATGCCTGAGGTGAATCAGATACAGTGAAGAAATCGTTGGTGTTTAATTACACAGTACTGCCACCTAGCATCAACTCACAGATTTGTATGTGTGTTTGTAGATTTACAACTGTATCACTCTTAGGCTTTTACTTAAATTTATTTTTCTGTTGAACCTTGTTATGAGCTTTAAGGGTATAAATGTCTATGCTGAAAAAAGACATTTCTTACATGGTAAACCTCAAATACTAATGTGAAAAGCTTTTTAATTCAGACAAATGGAAACAGGAGTAGTAAAAGCTTTTTTTTTAAAGAGATGTAATAATTTTATAGCTAATATTAATGGTTTCCAAGTTTGTCTTGGTAGATGCCATGTTAATAAATGTTACTATTTTAGCAGCTCTCAAAATAAAATGTTGCATTTTCCATTAGTCATGTCCTTCCAAAATCAAGCAGAAAACGGAAAATGAAGAAATCTCCTCCTGTTTTTAGTGCACATACCCCAGTTTTACATGTTCCTAAAAAGAAAAATGTCTGTGGGGTGGTCACGGTAATCAAGACATGACTGATTCTGTATGTGTCAGCAACTAGATATTTTATATTTGGAAATGTGTGAGACTTGTTGAGATGTTTCATGCTGACATACAGAGGAAGTACCAGCTTTCTTAGTCATATATCCTTTTAGTATAACAGTGTGAAGTCTTCCATCGTATTACTCTGAAGTGTAGTGTGAAGTTAACACATCCAATCAAAAAGCTACTTTACCTTAATTATCTTTTACTGCTTTGTTCTATTTTATTTCACTTTATAAAGTGGAAAAAAAAAAATCAAAGAAATACGAAAATATTACGTTTAGATTGATCCTGTATTTAATGAGTCCTTTATAGGATGCAATACCAAGTGTTAATCAATAGACATGCCAGAATAACTTCCAATACAACCTTGTAGAGTTTTTAAAATTAATTCTTATTAAAATTATTGACTTGTTGTGACTTACTGGGGTTACAACTGGAGCAGTTTTTCATCCTAATTAGGAGGTTAGGTTCCGCTGCTCAAACTGCAGATAATAGTGTAATGATTGTCATCTTGAAACATAAAAATCAATGTACGATACTATCAAAATCTGCTGACTGTCACAAATTACGGAAATTATTCAGGGTTTTAAAAACACTGCTAAATAGTGTTTCCTTTTATTCTTTATAACATATTCAAGCACAGCTACTCCAGAGAATCTCTATTAACATAAAGCAAATATCAAGTGGTACTCAGGTGGTTAGGGCCACCTCTTAATCTGTGATATAATTTACAAATATTTTAGGAGAGATATGGAATAGTCCTATTTTTTATAGTATTAAAAATCAAATAACTTATTACAAATTATGTAGCAGGATTATATTGTAGTTAACACTGTGTTCTGTTTTCTGGTCAATTTTGTTTGTTTATGCAATAAAGAAACTGGAATGTGAAGGTAATGACCACATACACACCTATACGTTTCCTGCACTGGTAACATCATGAGAATTGGAAAATTTTCGGTCATTCTATAGATACATATTCCATCTTTTCTTTTACTGTTTTCACACTGCTATGTCGAGGGGGAAAAATGAGAGAAAAAGAAAAAAACTGTTAGTTTTCACTGGGGCTGTGCTTCAGTTAGAGGTTATTTATAGTGAGTTTGTTTTTAATATTTGATGTACACAGACCTTTGCATCTCAGTCAGGTGTAAATCTGAAATACTCCTCTGCTATAATTGCCTTTGGAGGTCTATGGGAGATTTTAAAGCCTCCCATAGATTCTGAAAATAATCTGAAGAGAGTATTTTCTATCTATTCAGATTAAAAATCCATCAAGTAATAACAAACTTGAAGGTTTTTTACTAAAACTACCCAGAATATTTGCTTGTAGAAATAACTAAATATCCAAATACATGAAATACTCCTCTAAACTGGAGAGGTATGGATTTGATGGGTGGATTGTCCGGTGGGTGAGGAATTGGTTGCATGGTCGCATCCAGAGGGTAGGGGTCAACGGCTCCATGTCCAGATGGAGATCGGTGACGAGTGGTGTCCCGCAGGGGTCCGTACTGGGACCAGTACTGTTTAATATCTTCATCAATGACATAGTGGGATTGAGCACATGCTCAGCAAATTTGCAGGGGACACCAAGCTGAGTGGTGCGGTCGACACGCCTGAGGGACGGGACGGGACGGGATGCCATCCAGAGGGACTGGACAAGCTTGAGAAGTGGGCCCACGTGAACCTCATGAAGTTCAAAGAGGCCAAGTGCAAGGTCCTGCACCTGGGTCAGGGCAACCCCCTGTATCAATACAGGCTGGGGGATGAAGGGATTGAGAGCAGCCCTGCCCAGAAGGACTGGGGGGTACTGGTGGATGAAAAGCTGGACATGAGCCCACGATGTGCGCTCGCAGCCCAGAAGGCCAACCGTATCCTGGGCTGCATCACCAGCAGCGTGGCCAGCGGGTCCAGGGAGTTGACTCTGCCCCTCTGCTCTGCTCTGGTGAGACCCCCCCTGCAGTGCTGCGTCCAGCTCTGCGGTCCTCAGCACAGGAAAGACATGGACCTGTTGGAGCGGGTCCAGAGGAGGCCACAAAAATGATCAGGGGGATGGAACGCCTCTCCTGTGAGGAAAGGCTGAGAGAGTTGGGGTTGTTCAGCCTGGAGAAGAGAAGGCTTTGTGGAGACCTTATTGCGGCCTTTCAGTACTTAAAGGGGGCTTATGAGAAAGGTGGGGACAGACTTTCTAGCAGGGCCTGTAGCGACAGGACAAGGGGGAATGGTTTTAAACTAAAAGAGGGTAGATTTAGACTAGGTATAAGGAAGACTTTTTTTACCATGAGGGTGGTGAAACACTGGCACAGGTTGCCCAGAGAGGTAGTAGATGCCCCATTCCTGGAAACATTCAAGGCCAGGTTGGACGGGGCTCTGAGCAACCTGATCTAGTTGGAGATGTCCCTGCCCACAGCAGGGGGGTTGGACTAGGTGACCTTTAAAGGTCCCTTCCAACCCAAACTATTCAATGATTCTGTGAATTGCACAGTTACAGAAGTGGACAAGATACATGCTATTTGATTAGTCCATTATAAATTACTATATAGTTTCTCATTTCATCTGCCCTGTCTGCAGAATTTATTCTCCCATCTTTTTACGTTCCATAATGAAAAAAGAGTGTTCTGCATTTCAGTGTTTGTCTATGTCATGTGTAAGGGGAAATGAGGAGCAAAACCTTTGGGTTCAAAAGAAAACTAAGCTAAAGCTTGCATGTGAATCTTCACCAAGTTGCCTCCATGTTGGTCCTTGTCTCCTTGGAAGTACCTTAAAGCCACTAATTTCAAGTTTTATAATGAAGTACTACAAGTTTTGGGTCCAAATCTTACATCTTACTTTGCATTTCCTCTTCATCATCTGTGTACACAGGGAACTGCTGACAATTCTTCATAACGGTCTTTTAAATGAACATACAATTTCAGAGATAAAAAGCACAGAATCACAGAGTGGTTGAGGCTGGAAGAGATCTCTGGAGGTCATCTTGTCCAACTCCCCAGATTCTTTAAGACTTCTTAATTTTCTTCTTTTCTTTTAACTTTCGGTTAAAAAAATAAAGTCCATGCCATTTTCAAGCATGTTCAGTCCCCACGTGACCAAGTATGGGTTCCAGCTGGAGTTAAAATGAACAAATGAAAGTGGTTTTTCATACAGCAGGTAGCCGGGCTTGTGAGCCTCCACGCCAACACATACTGTGCCTGCAAAAAATTGACATAGGCTTCAGAGGAGACTTTCAGCTTGAGTTACTCACATCAGTTCAAGTAAATCCTGAGCTAAAAAGACTCTGAGTTTGGATGTATCAGACCTACATACTCTCTTCTTCCTTTTCCCTGGATTTCTACTTCCTGCCACTGCTGCAAACAGGATGCTGGGTGGGATGGACCCGTTGTCAGAAACACTTCTGTTCTCCTCAGGTATTTACTGGGAAGCAGTAAGTATGTGGGAGAAGGGAACGTGCGTGAGAACTGCACGTTTCAGATCTCAATAGAATTACCAGCTGCATTAATTTTAAATTTCAATTGTCTGTGCTCTAGCTGTCCTGTAGAGAGAGAATTTGGCAAACTTTCTATTGCTTATGGTAGGATATCAGCATTGTTTTGCTGTGTTTTAAGTATACTTGAAGTTTAAGAAATGGAGGGGCCTTTTACAGAATTGTAGACTGGGATGTGATACAGATCTCCGTCCTGAGAAGTATATGTTTTCTTAGATTATTGTGTATGACAACACAACAGTTCACAACTCTCCACTTTTTAGATTTTAAAATGTGCAAACACTTGAGTTTGCAGATATAGTGTGAACACGGCATATGCGTCCAATGACATTGAGATTTTATTGTTCATTGTTGCTCAGACATTTAGAATCAGCTGATATGTAACTGTACTATGATGAGTTAACCGAAATTCCAAATGGTGTATTTAAATTTTAACGCAAACAGATTTTTGACAAAACGAAAACTTTTACTGGTATGCAACTTTGTGTTTTCGCTGAAAAAGAGCTTTCAAAATCATGATGCTAACCCTGCTTGGGTGCAGAAACTGGCAGAATTCTCAGCTGATGCAAATCAACATCTCTCCATCAACTCAGTGGAGGTGAAGTGATTTATAGGAGCTGCAAATCATCATTATCTTTGTGTGAAGAAGATAAAAACTGGCTCTGAAGATCTACACATTAGATTATGACATTATTTGAAAAGTGTTTATTAACCTTGTACTGTTAAACAAAAAGTAGCTTCTGGTATCTGTTATAAGAAAATGTACGATTTATAACACTTGAAAAGGAAACAATAGCTTTGGCCTTCTCATTAACATTACTTATAGCTTAAAACATCTATGCCCGTGGTTTTGTAGGCTTTTGAAAACATGCAGTTGTGTCCATATTTGGATTCAAACCTGCACACTGCTAGTGTTAACTCACCTGTCAGTAATTCTTTGAATTGCTTGGATGATGAAACCGAATTTGTTGGAAGAAAGCCTCTTCTATCAGCATTATTGCCATATTCCAAAATTTAGGTCTTACTAAATTGTTCCTAATACAAAACAAGGAGAATTGTGACTAAAATAATTAAAATCACATTAACTAGCACAGGCTGCTTTTCTCTATTATAGTGTCAAATTCAATCCTCAGTGTGAAAACAAAGCAAAACATAATTTTAGTTAAATGTTTGTTGAATAGGGAAAGAAATAGTTTCCTTTGTAGACTCCTTAGAAACAAGTAAGCATTAGCTTTGTCAAATACTGAATTATAAGTGAATTAATTTTAAAGTATGTGAACCATACATTCTTTGAAATTTGCCTGAAAAGACTCATTATAAAACTAATGCCATGAAAAAGCACTCCTTTTCAAACTGGGTAAAGCACCTGAATACGTTTTGTACGTGGCTGCACATGTTTTGAAAGCATTCTAGTAATGCCTAAAAATCTTCCAAAGTACCTTTCAACCAGTAAATTTCATATTCAGCGCATCTGTGTTCCTACAAGACTCGCAGTAATAATCAGATTGATTAACTATACTTTTTTTTTTTTAAGATTGATTTTAATGCTTTTATCGATTTGAGGCAGATAGACTCAATTGTGCGTGAAATGTTATTTATTTTGGGACAAAAGGGAATTGAGTCTTGGTAGAAAAACCTTACCTTCTAGAGAGGAAAAGTCTTTAGACTTCACTTTTTAAGGCATGCTCAGCATACTTAAAAATTCATAATTTTGGTCAGCATTACTTGTCGGATACAGAGTTTCATTTATTAGCGCATTTTGGATCCAGGACAACAGTTACAAGTATTATTGAGTGGTACTGCAGATATGGGGATAGAGTATTAGTTATTTTTCTTTTATCAACCCATTTCTGCAAGTGTCTTTTACTGGCTAGTAATGATTACTTCAAAGAGTTGCATATAAGTATACACAGTAGAAACTCATTAATTTTCAGTAATTTTGGAAATGCACATGAGGCATAGCTGAATTTTGCAAATCTGTGCTGTTGCCCCATGTTGGCTTCATTTATAAAGAGAATTGTAGATTGTTTCAAATGCAACTCCAGCTAGAATTTGTGAAACCAAGAGAAATGAAAGAGTAGGATTTCCAGAAATGCAGATGGGTTTGGGGAACAGTCAAAATTAAGAAGCTTATAAAAGCTAAGAGGCAAAAATGGGTCAAAATCAAGTAGCTGAAACCCAAGCAATGTTAATGAAGTTCTGATTATAAATGAAAAAAAAAAGAAAATCTTACAGTATTGTCAGTATACTGCTGTGAAATGTGTGCACCATACTCTGACCTTTTTTAGTTTCCTTTTTTTTTTTTTAATCTTTTTGTTTTACCTGCTGCACTACAAATTTTGTACCTAGTTGTCCATTAAATCTGTTTTGGGCACTTTCAGTGTGACTTGTTTTGCTTTTTGTCACACACTGATCTAGAGCAAAGTTCTCTGCTGCCCTGAATACTTGTCCATTGATGTTACTCTGTCTTTTATTACTGTACAGGGCTCTAACATGAGTCAGAGAGGTTTGGTTTAACTGTGGAGCTTGAACACAGTATTTGTAATCTAATGTGTGTATGTTTTAGTAAAAACTATGGGTGGTTTTCATGATATGACACCTTGCTTTTCCATAGTTAAGTTCTTACTGGGAACGATAAGGAAACATGCTTTTGGTCCTTCTGATAAATTATGTTACTTAGCAAAGTGAGGATTTAGCCTGGTTCTACATAGATAAGTAGACTTATCCTTAGACTTATCTGATTTCTGGAATTCTTAGGAAGTATGGATGAGTCTCTATATATAAAGAAATAACTTTTAAAAGCATTTTTATTCTTCATTTAAAAAAATCTAATTAACTGATATGTCACAATTTCATGTTGAATTACAATTTTTAAATCATACCCATTTGGAGCACTGATCTGACCATCTGTCTGGCGATGCACTTGCACTGTATCAGAACTAATATTAGTGCAGTCTAAATGGAGTCATGGAACTACGAACCAATTTGTATTTCTTTCTTATCACTCAAAACTCAATTTCTAAATGGGACATTTCCTAATTCTGTAGTCTTGATTATTGGAAAGTATTCCAGTAGCTTCATGTAAGTTTTTTATACTAATATAGAAACATTTCAGATAGCTAAATGACTTAAAGAAAGGCAGATAGCTAACATTTTTCACCTCTGCAAAACAGAGGGGAAAGTTTGCTTGTTCAGGCTAGAATTTCTGAGAACTAATATTAGTTCTGAAAATTTAAGCCAATCCAACTGGAAAACTGAGGATTCCATCAAGATATTCTGTGAGTATATAGATTTCCTTGAAGATATTTATAGGAAATGAGATAACTAGTTTTATTTTATGCTTAAGAATAATTTTTTTCGAATAAAGGTTATTCTTCTTACATAAATTCAGTTGCAATTTAGGTTATTACAGGCCTTTCCTTTGGGGAGTTGCCTAAGTCTTAGGCACTGAGATTTGTGTGTTGTAGAATCTCTCCTCTGCAGATCTTGTAATATATAAATGTAACCACCAATTCTAAATTGCAAAGAGATAAACCTGATCTGCAAGCTACTCTTAAGGAACTGTATTTGTTTTTCTTGTGTTCTTTTTTGTGTTTTATTATTTTAGTGTATGACCATGCTATTACACTACTAAAAAAAAAAAAAAAAAAAAAAAGGAGTTGAAAATTGACCTGAAGCCTAAAAATAAGATTAAATAATTAAAAAAAAATTAAAGGGACAAGGGTTCCTGCAAACTGCTTTGTTCTTGACAATATTTTTATGAGAATGAGGAATGGGACTTATAGCCAAAGTAAATAAATAGGTTGTTTATTTATTTGGAAGGAAATTTGTAAGTTGTGTATGTATATCAGATCTTGACTAAAACTTACTTTTCAGTCAAAATTGTGGGCAGTCTTGTTAAATTGTTGAAGCTTGATTTCTGTTGCTTCTGTTCTCAGTTGTTAACTCTTAGTGTACTTGCTCAGTCTGGTGATTGTCGTTCTTTTAGCTTGCCTCTCAGGAAATGGGAATGAAACAGGGGATAGCTGAGTGATCTAAATGGAAACTCTTTATTCATATGGTAGTTGAAATAAAACAAAAAATTGATCACGGTATCTTTAATGGTGTTGGAATTGAAACCAGTTTAGTGGTTTATTCACAGATTCTTGGTTGGGTTGGTTTTTAGTCTAATTCCATATGATTGAACAAATACTTCTTTCCTTTTTCTGGTTTAAATTCTAACTGCTTGTATAAGCACAAAACTCTTGTCTGTAGAAAGTTGGCTGCATGGTTCAGGGAGCAGCTTTTTCTAGAATGAAGTCAGTATGAATTACTGATAGAGGTATTCTTGCTGCCTAATGCACTATGTTCAGATACAGTCTTCTGTGTCATCTGTTAGTCTGTGTTACTGGAAAGACAGAACTAGAGTTGTCCAGAGTCCTGCAATAATTTCTGTCCTGCATGAAATCTTTAAGTAGTGCTGTGAGAGATGTCACGTTAAGTGGCTTTGGCTATGCCACTTACAAAATACTCAAACATACACTTCCTAATCCTGCTCTGTTTTTGGGGAGTATGGGAGGTCTAAGGTTTGTAAGCAGCTCCTTAATTCTAAGGTACCTGGAGTTCTCCTGTCAGTACCTGAGGACCACCGCCTTACCTGGCCACAGACTGAGCTCGCAGATCCGGCGCCTCTGGGAGTTGGTAGTCGTAGTCTCAACCACTGTTTGTGCAGAATTTGCTTCCGAAGAGCGACATATGTATACCACTGAAAACAGCATCAAGAAAGAGATTTCTTTTCTCTCCTTTACTTTTTGCTTTTTATTTTTTATTTTAATAATTCATAAAAGTTTTCACACAAGTTAGAAATTACTGAGGTAATTTGGACAACTGAGTAAATTGGTAATGGTATATGGATCATTTTACCTGTTAGGTCATAGTGTGTCTTGGTATTGATCTAAATTTACAATCTGATGGCTCTTAATGTATATGAAAAGCTTTGTCAGATATCTTTCCAATTCTGTTTCCTAGTAAATTAGGTTAAAACTGTTCATAGTTTATTGATTTCAGTTCAGGATAATAAAGCATTTATAGTGTTTGTTTCCAGTTTCCTTCCTGCTCTGAGAGGTAGAGAGATAGGAGACTATTATTCCCACTGCCTGTAAGGCAGAACAACCTGCTGAACCTAAGGGAGGCTTTAAATAGCAGGGTTGCTCCGCGACTTCGCTCTTCTCTTTGCCTCAGTAACTTTATGTATTAAAATAAGGGATTGCAGTGCTTTTCTTTGTGAAGAGGAGAAATGCTTTAAAGGTTGGAGCATTAGTAAAATCATTTGCGAAAGGTGTAGTAGGATGTTACTTAAGTAGTGTTTGTCCAGGGGATTGTGGTGTGTCTGTGACTACCATTAAGCCAGAAGTGTGCGTCTGGGTGATCAAGTTTCATGAACATAGAAATATATAGCTTGAAATTCTGGACGTATCGACATTGATGGCAACTCGTCTCAGACATAACTGCAAAAAAGGCAAGTTACAAAGGAGATGGTTAATTAGGACACTTTATTGACTCTGCACATCTCAAGAACTACCAACGCTAGTTCATGTAATGTATCTAAGTATTCCTTCCTTCACAATTTCTGCTGGCTGAAATTGTCCCTGATCTTCCACAGATGGTCTACAGCTCTTTGAAGAACTTGTAGGAGAGTGAAGATGCTGGAGAAAAGGTTCAGTATTTAGTTAGTTTGTTTGCTTTTTACACTAAAGCAATCACAACTCTTTGATGCAGTTACTATAGGTGATGCTCTCTCCAGAGGTCAGCTCCAATTCTGTTGGGTTTCCTCAAGAATAAGACGTATGGTGCGTAAAAACTGGAAAATAAAACAAACAAAAAACCCCAGAAAATTTCAATTGGTTTTCTGACCTACTCAGAGGACAACAGTTCTTCCTCTGACAATAACTAAAAACTGCTTCTGGTAGCAATGGACAAACTCCTTCCAGGTTCACCAGGACACCTGGGTGGTCCTGGGAGACCAAACCTTTCCTATACTAATCCCAAGAATGCAGTTATATGACTGTTCCGTCTGTATACCCAGGGCTAGTAGCTTGTGTTCTCCATGCACAGAGAATGACCCCTGCTTTGAATTAAATACAGCAGAGGGGAAACGCTAGCCTTTTGCAGTTTGGCAGACAGGATTATATGGGAAGAGAAACCACCATTGACCTCTGTGGGGTCATGGGTTCATACCTACTACCTGTGCTATATTCTGGAGTGGAAATAGAAATGGAAGGATTTGGTAGGTAAATCACTGTAACAACTTCAGCTTTTGACATTTTTTTCTGTTTTACGACAAAATATAGATTTTCAGACAGAGTAATGTACGATATATCTGAGTATCATGCACACACAGCTGAAGTTGGTCGCTGGCCACGTATTTATAGGATAGGCACAGATGAATGCCATGCTTGCTGGGCTGCCAAACAAAAGACAAGATCCTCAGTGGAAAAAGAGTATGTCTGCATTGATTTACATGACATGGGAATGTGGCTGTGACTGGTGGAGAGGTGGACTCTCGGGTGTTAGAGGTTACAATTCCTTTTCATGCGTTGTTTTCTTTAGATTTATGGTAGGGTCATTATAACATACGGCAGAGTTGTTTTCTTTTGGGTTTATTTTCATATTTTTAAAGGACCGTTTCAAAGTCAGCACTGTCAAATGACGAGTTTGGAAACATATGAGCTTGCAGTAGTGTCTTGGGAATTATGATAGAGCTTGTGCTTGTTACTTTTGTAAACTGTGCTTTGAGTCCCTGTAGATTTTATTCACTCTAGAACTGCATTTCAGTCATTTTCTGTTCCCTTAGATGGTCTGTATTGTGAAACTGAAGAAGCAACAAAGCCCATTCTGCTTTCTCTGGCATACCATTTCTGTGTGACTTCCTTTTGTTCTGTCATCAACATGACTGCGAGGCAAGGACCCCACTGCAGTGATGTTTGCTGGTCCTCTGCAATCTGCGCGGGTGTGCAGATATAATGTAGCCTCTGCCTTATTGTGATATTGAAGCTTTGAACTCAGCTTTAAACCTGCAAGCTTAGATGAATTTTCTACTTGAAAAAGCTCTGACTTTTTAAGCCTGTGTGCTCAGCTTACAAAGCTTTCATCATGTTAACTTTACAGGTTTGTTTCCTAAATAAATACTCTTTTTTTAATTTTTCTTTTTTTTTTTTTTTTTTTAATGACTATGGAACTTTTCCTAAATTAAGAATATCATAGAGTCACAGACCATCGAGGCTAGAAAGGGCCTCTGGAGCTCACCTAATCCAAGCTTCAACGCTGAACTGAAACCAGGTTGCACATGGGCTTTGTGCAGTTGTCTTGAAAATGTGCAAAATTCCCCAGCCTCTGCAGCAACCTCTTCCAGTGCTTATTTGTCCCCAAAGTGTTTTTTAGCCACCTCATTTCTGATCAGAACTTCCTGTACTTCAGTTTGTGCCTATGGTTTCTCACTTGCCTTTGGTTCCCCTCACTAAAGACCCTGGCTCCCTCTTCTCCACTGCCTCTTAGGTACAGGAAGGCCATTGCTAGGTCCCACTTAGCCATCTCTTCGGCAGGTTAAACGAGCCCAGTTCCTTCATTTCTCCACGCAGATTGCCTGCTCCAGTCCCTTGAGACACTGGCATCCTTCCCTGGACTTTCTCCAGTTCATTAACATCTTTCTTGTTTTGTGGGGGGAGCAGGACTCGATGCAATATTGTTGCCATCTGTAAAGCACTGCTAAAAATAATAATATTAAGAAATCATTCACCTAGCTAGATAATACAGCATTGGAACGAAGGCAGCATTTTAAGGCTTGTGTTTAACTTATAACAAGTTGGTTATTACTGTAGAGAATTCTAGTTTCATGATGTAATTTTTGTTAAACTGCGCTATTTTTTTTTGTTCTCTGTACACATCATCTAATCCTTAGTGGAAGAATCAACTAAGTTTTGGACCTCTAGTTACTTTTCTGTTTTGAAAAACAAAGCTATAAACTTTATCATTTCCAAAATCTCTAGAAAATAAGTAATTTTAACAACAATTTTAAAATATTTTAAATTCCATATACTGTGAATGTAGAACAGGATGTCTGTATAGCTGTACAGATACAATAGATACTTAGTTAAAACCAACTGTCTTCATTGAAATGATAAATTTTATTTTGCAAGAGTCAGTGATACAACTGAATGTGGTAGGTGAAACAACACTTGTTTTAAATTTGTTTTAAATCTTTCTTGCCAGGTTCCCTTAGGTTTAATCTCTATCCTTGTCATAAAATGCTGATGCTTTTGCCTGGAAAGTTTGACCATGGCAGTCGAAGAATGTAGGCATCTCTGTTCTGGATACACGGCAATCTAGGCACCAGATGGCAAAATTGTGGGGGCTGGCTTTAATGCAGTGAGCTTAGTCTTGAGAAGAAATTAGACATTGCAGCTTTGTTATTGTTCTTTCTGTGAAATGGCAATGGAAGGAAAGGACAAAATGGATTTTGTAAAGATTCTGTGCAGTTTTGAGAGTGTTTTTTAACTGGTTACTTCCTTGTGACTGTACTTGCTTTCTAAAACTCAGCCATGCGTGGTGAATAGGCGATGGTTGTTTGCATTTCTCATGCAGTAGCTTATCTGAGAATATCCCCATGTGAGCTCCCATGTTCTGTGCTGGTACAGCTTAAGACCTTGCTGTCTCCAGGTGCCTTCAGGCACCTCCTGCTAGGTGTTGGATAAAGATCACATACAGGGTTGAGAGTTGTGACAGCTGAGGAGCCAGGATGGGCTTGCTTCTGACAACTCAGCCATGTGAGCAGTGGCTGCTGACAAAGTGACACAGAGGAAACCTCTTATCCACCAGCAAATGCCAGGCTTTCTTTGGAGATACCCACAGGTAGAGGAAAGTAAGCAAAATGATGGTCCTATCCAAGAAGTCTGCAGAAGGAAGTTGCAGTGTGAGAGTAAACATGGGATTACATGTACTGTCCTAAATGACTAGGGAGCTAACATGTCTTGAAGCATGTGGCCTTTTCTCTAGAGTGATTTTCCTCCAGATTGATGTGGTCTTTTTATTCGTGATTTGGAGATGGAACAGAGGGTACAGTAATGTCTGCACAGCGACTGTACAATATTACGAGGTGTTTGCTGCTGCTTGTGATCTTGGACCGGTTGATCTCCTAGAAGTGTATTTTTCTTGTCTTAAGTTATTAAAAAGATTTCCATTAATCAAGATAACCCTTTCTGTCCTCTTCTGCTATGATAATATGCAAGCAAACCTTGCACTTGGGGTTTGGGTGGACCAGCTTTCAGGGTGACATGTCAGTTCTGTTCCTGCCAACCCCTTGCTGTGTGGACACTGGAAATTCACTTCAGAGATTCTGAGTTACAGTTGGTCATTTTATGTAATGGTTGTATTCATTTTATCTGTTGCTGCAAGGTTTAGTTAATTTTTGTAAAGCAATTCATTTTCCTTTATTGAAAGATGGAACAACAGTTGAGTTGTAGTTAGCTGAGAAACTTATAGTGCAGCCTTCTTACTTCATTATGTGAAGTTTCATGCGATCTAAAATTTAAAATGTTTCAGAAAATACTTTTGTGGAAGCTGTTGAGATATAATGTCATCTATTTCATGTGCCTTAACATGATGTTCCATTGTCTTCCATTCATATTTCTTTTTTCCCTTTAACTTTTTCTTAGCTTACCTTGAACCTTTAAAACAAAGGATCACTTTAGAAAGTTGTTATTTCTGATAAAATCTGTGTGTTTACAAAGGCAGAGAACTCCCAAGGAGTAAGGTTAATAGTTTACACAAACAAAAGGACTCTTTTTTCCTTTTTTACCCTAGGACTAGAAGGAAAAAAGAACATCACCAATGGACAATTAAATAAAGCAAGTTGTCATTCATTGCATGGGCATTTAGGTCTATCACACTTCTATAAATGTTGATCAGTTTGATCAAAGACAATAAAAAATTATTTAGACAATTATTTCCTGATTCAGAAGTATTCTCTAGCAATAGGAAACTATTATACAGAATCGTTAAAGCATGCTTAACTGCATTGCGATAATTATGCAATGATAAATTATTCTACCTTTCTTCATTCACAGCATTTTAGCAGTAGATAATAGTATTATTTGTTCTTTCTAGGCAGTACAAGAGTACTAATGTTCTTTAGGCAATTATTTTTAGCAAACTTAGTCTTTTGGAGCGGCCAGTTTGTATTTGATCTTTAAATCCACTTTGTGAACTTGTACAGCTATACTAATTTTAAGTAATTATATTAATTGAGAAGTTGGCTTGTTGTATTGTTCCATGGTGACTTGATTCTTTTTTTTAATCTGACTGCATAGAATGATGGAAGTATATAGATAATAATTATACTGCGAGCAGGAAACCAAGAACTGGAACTCGGGGTTCCCAGTGTGCAGCAAACTCATTGTATGACCTCAGGTGGGGCACTTACCCTTTCAGTGTTTAACTTTTTCTATGGAATCATAGAATCATTAAGGTTGGAAAAGACCTCTAAGATCATCGAGTCCAACCATCAACCCAACACCACCATGCCCACTACACCATGTCCCTAAGCGCCTCATCTACACGTCTTTTAAATATCTCCAGGGATGGTGACTCCACCACTTCCCTGGGCAGCCTGTTCCAAGGCCTGACCACTCTTTCCGTAAAGAAATTTTTCCTCATGTCCAATCTAAACCTCCCCTGGCGCAACTTGAGGCCATTTCCTCTCGTCCTATCGCTCGTTACTTGGGAGAAGAGACCAACCCCCACCTCGCTACAACCTCCTTTCAGGTAGTTGTAGAGCGCGATGAGGTCCCCCCTCAGCCTCCTCTTCTCCAGGCTAAACAAACCCAATTCCCTCAGCCGCTCCTCATAAGGCTTGTGCTCCAGACCCTTCACCAGCTTCGTTGCCCTTCTCTGGACACACTCCAGCACCTCCATGTCCTTCTTGTAGTGAGGGGCCCAAAACTGAACCCAGTATTCGAGGTGCGGCCTCACCAGTGCCGAGTACAGGGGCACGATCACCTCCCTGCTCCTGCTGGCCACACTATTTCTGATACAGGCCAGGATGCCGTTGGCCTTCTTGGCCACCTGGGCACACTGCCGGCTCATGTTCAGCCGGCTGTCAACCAGCACCCCCAGGTCCTTTTCTTCTGGGCAGCTTTCCAGCCACAATAGAATAAGGATAATACAGATTTAGCTCTCATGGCTGTCCTAAAGCCTAATGAATATTTGTAAATAGAATCATAGAATACCGGGTTGGAAGGGATCTCAAGGAACATCTGGTCCAACCTTTCTTGGCAAAAGCACAGGCTAGACAAGATGGCCCAGCACCCTGTCCATCCGAATCTTAAAAGTGTCCCATGTTGGGGAATCCACCACTTCCCTGGGGAGATGATTCCAATGGCTGACTGTTCTCATTGTGAAAAATTTTCCTCTTGTGTCCAGTCAGAATCTCCCCAAGAGTGACTTGTACCCATTATCCCTCCTCTTTTCCACGTATCTTCTTGTAAAAAGGGAGTCTCCATCTTCTTCGTAGCCATACTTCACATAGCTTTGAGTTAGGAGTGGAAATATGTTATCCCAGGGTAAAACCTCTACTTTTTTTATTTGGGCAGTGTTTGGAATGGGGGGATGTTAATGCCTCATTCAGAAAAGAAGGAAAAATGCTCTCCAAGAGGAAAAACTTGAAAACTTTACATGGCTGAGAAACCCCAGGACACAAAAAAAATTTTATTCTGTCCCTTTCTTTTCTTTACTTCTCCTTCAAACTCTTTCTACTGTTTTACCTCTCTCTAGGAAGAAAAGTAGATAGTCATTTCAGCCTCATTTATATAACTAATAATGTTCTAATAAGTACTAATTTGGGTGGGTTTATAAGCCCTTCTCTGAAAAATGAGTTAAACTTTTTGCTATTTGTAAATGTCTGCTTTTTTCATTGCGTGTGTCACATGTTGTTACAAAACACGGCCATCTTTCTGAATCAGTGTGATGCAATCTACTTCTAATGGCTGGTGTAACATCTAGGATGGGGATCAACATGATAGTTGCCATACTCTTTTGATGACCAGCTTTATATGTAGGATGCAAGTAATATTTTAGTGAGTTTAAAATAACTTTTCAAGAAAAATCATGTAAATATACTGTGTGAGCTAATCGAGGTACTAAATTAGTTTTATGTGATGGAGGCTTGAAGGCCAATATTTTTCTTCCGGCTCTGGAACCTATCACATGTCTTTGTGAAGCTTGCTATTTCTCATGTTGTTCTCAGAGCGGGAAGAGCATACAGTTCATAGCAGATGAAATGAAAATGAAGAATTGGTTGGTTCATATGTGCCACACTCTGCCTCAGACCTTGAAGACTGGCAGATGCTTAGCTAATAGTGAAATTTTACTGGTACAGTTTCCAAATTTATAGTGATTGCCAGCTCACGAGGTTCATAAACCAGAAGCCACATTTAATAACATTCAGGAATTTGTATCTGAGTTTGTTTAGCTGCTTTTTCAACTGACATAAAGTACCTTTAAGAAAGAAACTCCCCATTTTTCCTCAGTGTCAACTGCAATTCTGAACCCTCTCAGTATGGAGAAGAGGATGTGCTCACATGTATCAACCCTCACTGCCCAACACTCAGTGGAAAATAAGAGGTTAATCCTTAGCAGTCAGTGAACGATGTGAGACTAAGACTGTTAGAAAGCTGGCTCATAGCTCCTGGGCTTTTCATCAGTTCTTGATGGCATGTTATTTTCTTAATGGGATGTTATTTTCATAATAGATTTAAACAGTTCTGGGATTTGTAAGAAGTTCCTGGAGTACAGAAATCTCAGAAGATAGTCTGGAAATAAAAATATGTATATTGAAGTAGATAAAAATACATATATGACATAAATATTTGGCACAGTGTTTGATTTCGTTGTTGTGTTTACAATTTTGACTGCCCTTAGTCTGAAAATACTTCCTATATGTACAGTAAGCACTGTATGTCTTCTATTACTTAAACTTGAATCATTCATCAAAACTGTTCTGAAATAGCTATTTCACATGTCACACTAAATACATCTAATTTTCAACGCAATACATAGGGTAGCTACACAAAAAGGAGAAGTCAGTATTTGGAGAGAAAAAAAAAAATCAGAAGAAAGACTTATCAATGGAAAATGAGGTTACATTATTACACTAAACAGACTGTCCGAATATACTTTGATTTTTTGGCCCAAATCAAAACCAGCATACTTGTCATCAACATTATTTCATGTAGCAAAGTGTATATACTATAGTAGTATTTCATTAAAAAATTGCATTTTATTTATTGCCTTTTTTAAAAGGCAGAGGTGATTCAGAATTAGAGATGTACTAAAAAAATACAGCAGTTAAATAACCCTTTTATTTATTCCCTGAAAACTTGTACTGTGCCAAAGCTGAATTATTGAATCTTCTCATTTCAAAAACAGTCTTTGCATAAAATAATGAACAGCATTTGAATCTCTAAATCACAAGCTTATTTCCAATTGTTGTTGATTAAAAGACGTACAGGCTTTTAAGAGACTGTTTTTTAATGCACAGATTGGTACATGGTGTACTACTTCTTTTTCAAAAAAAAAAAAAAAAACTTTCTAATATCGTATGCACTATTGTAATGCTTTGATCTAGTTGTGCTAGGTTATTTAGGGGCACAAAGTAAATGTGAAGTGCTTTGTTTTCTCTTGAACTTCCAAGTGATTACTGCATTCTGTCTATTGTGAGTGGCAGTTCTAATGGCCATGTACGCTGTAATAGTATAAGGCATCATTAGAAAATGCAATAAACAAGCACATAACTTAAGATCAGTGTACGAATCAACTTCAAATTTAAAGAGAGTTTTAACATCGGCTTCGCTAAGCCATTAAAATTCATTTTGAGTCCTCCCTCCGTGCCTCCTATTGATTTGACTTTGCTAACACAAAAAGTAGTAGTCAATTTTTCTAAAAATCCCTAACAAAAAACTGTTCTCCCCTCCCCTCCTCCCCTTCCCTCCCCCCCCCCCCCCCCAAGACATACAGTGTTCTCCTCCCTTGGACTACCCCACAGTTACAACTTACACTACTGTTACCACTGCTGTAGTCATGTCCAGGTAAATAGTTGCTGCACACGAACACAAGAAATCTTATCTTGGGTGAATAGTGAGTCCAGAGTTTATTAGACACACGTAACTTGCTGCACATGCGATACATGTCTGTGCGTCAGCAGCAAATACAGCATGTCCCATTTATTGCTTTAGATTTACTATCCGTTGAAGGCCTGGATCAACTGAGAATATACACCTTTGAAACTTGACCAACCCTTTTGCAAGCCATAAATATCTTATTCAGAAAGTTAGATGGAGGTCCTATTAGTGCTTCATAGATAATTAAAACAATGATAGGTGAGAAAAACAGTTGAACTCAGTTGTTAGTGGTTGTACTACTCTGTAGTATAAGTGGGTCGATATGAGCAGTCTTAGTGAAATCCTTTGAAACGAAAGAAATTATTAAATCAGTTACTATTTAGGTCAGTTACTCAAAATAAACCATTTATAGAGTGCCCTTGACACAGGCAAGTCAAAGAGTATCAGGAATTTTAAACTCAAATTGAATCTCACCATTATTCTCATTTAACCAAAGCTGTCACATTTTACCTTTCCAGGAACACATTACATAAAGATTTGACTATCTTAACAGGGAAGGTGTTTAGCATCGAATTGAAACAGTATTTAATCTATTTAAGATAAGTATGAGGAAAATGTGAAACAAGTTTTCAGGGAGCATGTTACAACTTCATTTCATTGTATTTTAAGCCATGTATGGTGATACTGTTGTCTGAGTTTCAAGAGTGGTTTGTTAACAGTGATGTGGAACTGCTTTTTGCCTGACTGTTTTGTTCATAGAAATCCCCAAAGCAGATGAGGATGAGAGAAGAATCTATGAGAATATTTTGTTGCATTTAGGTAGATGTATTTAGTCTCAGATGCTTGGGATTTGTCCTCAAGTAATAGAAAAATAAGGAAAAAATTAGAAGTACTGTAATAAATATGAACATGTTATTGAATAAAAACCCCAGTAAAAATGTTTTTCAAGTTGTCTAGAATATTTTTAAGCGTCTCTTAAAATTTAGTAAAGTTCAAGAAATTTTTAATAGTATAATGTTATAAAGATCAAGTTATTCACCAAATTATTATGACGTCTGATTCTTGTAACAAGTTTTTCCTTAAGAAAGGTCACAGTAAAGCTGCTGGGACATACTTACCATATGTCTACATTTTTTTCTTGTGTTAACCTGTTGGACTTGTCATGGTAATGACAGTGCAGATGTTGCATCTTGCATTCCGTACATGAGGGTGACTGAGGAATATTTTTTGGCATTATCAACAGTAAAGCATTGTCTTACCATTTCCTTTTATTTATACTCTACAAAAGAGTGTTTATTGAGGGAACAATTTCAAAAAATCTTGTCTGCCTGAGAAGATGCTTTAATAAGCTAATATCATGGAAATACTCAGAACTGGTGGCCTTCTATGATGGAGTGACTACATCAGTGGCCATGGAAAGGGCTACAGACATCATCTATCTGGACCTCTGTAAGGCCTTTGACACGGTCCCCCACAACATCCTTCTCTCTAAACTGGAGAGGTATGGATTTGATGGGTGAACTGTCTGGTGGGTGAGGAATTGGTTGCATGGTCGCATCCAGAGGGTAGTGGTCAACTGCTCCATGTCCAGATGGAGATCGGTGACGAGTGGTGTCCCGCAGGGGTCTGTACTGGGACCAGTACTGTTTAATATCTTCATCAATGACACAGACAGTGGGATCGAGTGCAAGCTTAGCAGGTTTGGAGATGACACCAAGCTGAGTGGTGCGGTCGACATGCCTGAGGGACGGGACGGGACGGGATGCCATCCAGAGGGACTGGACAAGCTTGAGAAGCGGGCCCATGTGAACCTCATGAGGTTCAACAAGGCCAAGTGCAAGGTCCTGCACCTGGATCGGAGCAACCCCCTGTATCAGTACAGGCTGGAGGATGAAGGGATTGAGAGCAGCCCTGCCCAGAAGGACTGGGGGGTACTGGTGGATGAAAAGCTGGGCATGAGCCCACGATGTGCGCTCGCAGCCCAGAAGGCCAACCGTATCCTGGGCTGCATCACCAGCAGCGTGGCCAGCGGGTCCAGGGAGGTGACTCTGCCCCTCTGCTCTGCTCTGGTGAGACCCCCCCTGCAGTGCTGCGTCCAGCTCTGGGGTCCTCAGCACAGGAAAGACATGGACCTGTTGGAGCGGATCCAGAGGAGGGCCATGTTCCATCAGGGGGATGGAATGCCTTGCCTGAAAGGCTGAGAGAGTTGGGGTTGTTCAGCCTGGAGAAGAGAAGGCTTCGGGGAGACCTTATTGCAGCCTTTCAGTACTTAAAGGGGGCTTATAAGAAAGGTGGGGACAGACTTTCTAGCAGGGCCTGTAGCGACAGGACAAGGGGGAATGGTTTTAAACTAAAAGAGGGTAGATTCAGACTAGACATAAGGAAGACATTTTTTACCACGAGGGTGGTGAAACACTGGCACAGGTTGCCCAGAGAGGTGGTGGATGCCCCATCGCTGGGAACGTTCAAGGCCAGGTTGGACGGAGCTCTGAGCAACCTGATCTGGTAGAAGATGTCCCTGCCCACAGCAGGGGGGTTGGACTAGACGACCTTTAAAGGTCAAAGGTTCCTTCCAACCCAAACTATTCTGTTTTATTCTAAATTCTGTCTCAGTCATAGTAAATCCATCTTTTAACTGTAGGAACAAGGAATTAAATGTTCTTTCAGAAACAACAGAAATCAGGCCAGACAGCTTAAAGTTTAGCAATCATAAAAACAAAAAGCTGTTTGTTTTTCTGAACTGATAGACAATACCTTCATATGGAATAATAGGCTTTTGTATTGAACAGTAGCGTGAAGACATCCAGAGAGTAATTGGCAGGTTTTGCTCAATACTGTACTGTATTCATCTGTTTCTGTGTTATATAATTGTGATATATTGATACCTGAATTTGATGATATAGTATTGAACTAGGATCAAAGAGCCAGGCATTGTTAATCTAAATGATCATATATCTCCTCGAACTTCAAGCAAGTGTTTGTGCCACCAGTGTTAACATGCTTTACAGTTAACATGCTTTACAGTTTAATAAATACTACAGGACCAAAGAATTGAACTGAATAATTCAGTTCTAGAGAAGTCAGCTTAGTCACTAGACGTTCAGAGAGGTGAGAAATGGGAGTGTATATTGAGTGTTCCTTTCTCTTTAATCTAAAATTCTAAAACTAACCCTCCCAGTTTTAAGTGCTGAATGTCTTCTGATTTTGTTTTGGCTTTTCTGTGTGTGGTGGTTTGTGTTCTCTCTCCCCCCCCCACCTTGAAATGTACCATCATAGTTAAAAATAAGAGAAAAAGGAGGAAAAAGTGAGCATATTTACACTTTTTATTGCTCACAGATTGCAGAGTACCTGTGGGTGGCTTAAAGCAGCTGTTTCTCCTGATTACCTAACTTTCTGCTTTAAAATATAGAAAGGAAAAAAAAACCCACAAGAAGTCTAAATGTCAGAGTCTAAATGAAGCCAGGAAACCTTTTCTCAAGTTCACTAGCTCCTCTGGCCAAGTACATTTATTCTCTCTTAGAGACATAATCTATTCCAGCCAAAAAGCAATGATTAGCCAATACTTATGCCAATGTTATGACCTCCTCTCCTACGTGTGCAAACAACTACAACAATGAAAAATATAACTGCCTTCCGGGTTTTTTATCATCTTTTGCTGGAGTTTGTTACCTTGGTGGCAGAGGTGGCAGAAGGAATCGTACTGTTGAAGTGCTGTGGTAGTTTAGGACTCTGGCCTGGGACCGGGTGTAGCTGGCGTGCAGGACCTGCTCCCGTCCTGCTGGGTGGGCTTTTGAGGAGGTGCCTGAACTGAGAGGGGACAATGGGAAAGCAAATGTCTTTAACTGTCCCAGCTAAATTTGCCCAAACCATTTCTTCACCTCCTTAGCCATGTATAGAAAAGCAGAGTTTTTGTTCCAATTTTTGCTTGTTAGCAAATCTGGGTATTTTTTGTGTGGGAAGATTTCATTTCGAGCAAAAAGTTTTGTCATGAGGATTTCTCAGGTCTAGTACAGACCAGGCCATAGGATGCCATGAGAGAAGGACATACATACAAATACCAACTCGAAATAATTAGTACCCCAGTGGTTAGGGTGCTCATGCTTAGTGTATTTCTTGCTCTCTACAGTATCTTTCATTTTGCAGTTTATGCATGCTAACTGTACATATGTTAAAGTATATATGCCACAGTAAGGGTGTCCTAATTAAGTAGACTGTAAGAATCTATCTCTTCCTGGTCCAGTGAGCAAGTTTACACAGTTTGGAAGAGCTCCAACTGCTGAGATGGATAAAGTGGTCATCTTGAGGGATTGTGAAGAAGAGCATCTAGTCATGTTCTGTGGTGCACAAGAGCAGCCAATTCCCAAAGCGTGTTCAGAGAATCATAAAAATGCAGAAATGTCAAGGCTGGAAAGGACCTCTAGAGATACCTGGTCCAGCCTTTTGTTGAGAACAGGGCCTTGGATTATGTTATCCAGGGGCAATAAAATCAGCTGCCACTGCTTGTGAACACATTGCTAAAGGATAAGGTACACCTTTGTAATGCATTCATGCTGAATAGATATAATCTTCTCTGTGCAACTCTCCTGCATGCCTCATTCTTAATTGCAAGCCCTCCTGCAGGAAGGACGGAAATAATTAAAGCTGGTTTGAGTCTGCTTTTCTTTGTACTGTTGCGTAACAGGAACAAATGTTCTTCTGTCAGTTCCGTGTTGTTATCAGTGCTCATTCAAAAATCAAAAGATAACAGTTTTTTTGTTTTATCATTATTTTTTAAACTCTTCAATAAGATGATAATTTACATAGAATGCAGTTCTCTTACAGCATTTGATTTTCTTCCTTCCACCCATTCAGGTCAATTATTTCAGTTTCTAAGGATGCATCATGTGAGTCTTCTCTTTCTTCTTGGTCTGTGCCGGATTGTTCTTCAAGGATAAGTCAGGGAAAGTAAAATAAAACACAATGTAGTAGCAACATCGCTCACTCTTTTGTTATCCTTTCCTGTTTTTAGGTGACAGCGACTGACCCCACATATCAGAGTGGCTTTTCAGAAAACGTCCTACCTGACTCAGAATAATGGATATAAAAGATAGAAGACACCGTTCTCTGACGAGGGGCCGGTGTGGAAAGGAATGTCGCTATACAAGTTCTTCACTGGACAGTGAAGACTGCAGAGTACCAACTCAGAAGTCTTACAGCTCAAGTGAGACACTGAAGGCATATGATCATGACACCAGGATGCACTATGGAAATCGAGTTTCCGACCTGGTTCACAGGGAGTCGGATGAGTTTCCAAGGCAAGGTATGTTTAAAGTCACAACTGGTTTCTTTTACAGTAATCCTCGGTAGACAATCTCTGTTGCCTGTTAAAGTATACCAGTGTTATAAGGAGTTTTAATGAAAGAATTGTAGGAGAATGGATGCCATTTTACCATTATTTCACTTGTTTTGTGTTAAATTAGGAATTTCTTTCTCTTCTCGGATTTCTGAGAGAATTCTGTCAGAATTTACTGTTTGTAAATGAGGCAAACCAGGATCCGCTGTTTAAATGGATGAACACAAATGCTAGTGACCCTTCACCAGATGTTGTATTTGTCATGGATCTCAGGGTTGGCCAATATGCTAACCTTGGATTCTGTTTCCTAGGTTTATTTTAGAAGTAATAATGGCATTTTCACCTAAACTTGTCTGTCTTTAACAGAGTACCTGCGCTGAAAAGATAACTAAAGCACTGTATGCTAAAACCCCATATGGCCAACATCCATTATTAATCAGGTGCCTTGGAATTCCTTTCCTGTTCTTAACTGCTGTGTAATTGAAATGTGGGAATGGGAATGCTGTTTCCTCTGACTTCATTTTGTCACTGCTTACCCTTCACCTCATAAAAACTGGAAGGAGGAAACCCATCTAATTACTTTTATAATTGGCTATAATATGTTATCGCAGCATTGAGATCCTAGCACTAATATTTGAAATAACCTGCCTGTGTGAACGTGTAAGCGAGGTGAAGTAATCTCTTCTGTTATAAAATGTTCCTTGCTTTAAATACCTGTTATGTCCAATGAATTAATGAATTAACAATGTAAATGTTTTTAGTTGAAAAAACTGTGATTATGCCTTTGCACTGTACACGCACATAATTTTACTCTCATTCATGTATTGTCTCATTAAGTCATAAGTCCGTGTGTTGAAACCATTAGTGAACATTGCTTGATAGGAACACCAGTGTTTAATCATCTGGTGAACTTGACCAAATAGCCTGATTAAATTGTCACTCAGTCAACAATTAGATATGGTTTTTAAAATACATTACTTGGTTTAGTTTCAGTTGAAGAATCAGATATGGTTTATATCAAGCAAGATATAGGCAGTTTTGAGACATAAATGTATAGCCCTTTGTGCCCCCTCAATGGAAGGTAAATTATCTGGTACATCTTTAATTGCTGAAACTACTATTTTATATGTGTGCTTGTTAATGGCATATGATAGTTCTCTACTACACATTTCTAATATTGTGACTCAAGAAATTCTAAGTTATCACACTTTTCTATGAAGATCATTCAATGAAAGGTCATTTTTTATACTTGATATCATGTCATGCAACTTATTCAAAGCATTCTGCCAGCAGTCAGTGTCTGTCTTCATCTTTAAATCAAAATATCTATTAATTAGCATCGCTAATTAAACCTTATCTAATCCCTTGTTTCTCTCACATTTGTGTACAGACATTTGGAAGTGTTTGCATTGTGCTTGGTCTATCAAACACCCAGTTCAATTTTCTGAGGTAATCTCTGTTCTTGTAGGGTCTTCCTTTGCCTATAGGTATTTACCTAGAGATAACACATCAAAATGCAACTACATCATACAAGCTACTGGAGCCATTTTCACTGTGGTTTGTTCAGCTTTTGTGTACAGGAGTCATCTAAATATTACTTTTCCCTATCTGGATGATTGATGCTTCAGCTCAAGTGCCTCATTTTAGTTTCCAGGTCATTACTTGGCATTTCATGAGGGTGTTCTTTTTCTCTTGATTACTGATTTGACAACTGTTCATCCTCCTCCTGCTCTTAATGTGTTCGTATCTGCCCTCTTTATGAAGGGGAGTGCAAATTGTTGGTAACTGAATTGAAATGCTCCGAAGATTTTTTTTTTTTTTTTTTTAATTTTTTCCCCCCTGCTAATCTGTGTTGTTATGTCTAGATGAATAAAGTTTATTTTAGAGAGCCAAAGTAAGTTTTTCGTTAAATAATATGAGCAGTAACTCCTTATTTTCCTGCTTTTGTTAAGTTTAGAAAGCAAATTTCTTTAGAAAATAAGTCTGTATGATGATTCTTCGTATTGGAAAGCTTGGTATCTCTCTGATTGTAAAGTTCCTCTACTGACATGAAATTTGAGATAATGCGGCAAGTAGATCTAGATTAAGACTTGGTACATGTTCTTACTTTCTGCATTAATATTACATAGATAAAAATGTGGTTCATATAGTGGGAAATACTGTTCATTACATCTTATGCACGCGGTTTCCAGCTGCAGACATCTAGGAATTTATACATGTAAATTTATTCTAAATTTGAGTGGGTGTTTTGATGGGATTAAATTCTGTAGGAAATAAACATGCTTAAAATAAATAGTCTTTAGAGAATTTTTTATTCTTCTATTATAAAAAAGCTTGACATATTTTTTAAGCAATTGTAGATATTTTCCTCAATATTTTGTCTCTTCTGTTAGTAAAGCTATATGCATTTGACTTGTTGAAAAGTATCTGGTTTAATCATGGCACTGGAACTGCTCAAAGCAGTTGTTTTTAGCTGCTGCCTGATCATATGTTACTCGGGTTTGAAAATCTGTTAAGCATAAGACCAAGTTGTACTACTTCCGTTTTTGTTTATGATGGTTCGACAGTGAAATGCTAGTAACAAAAACTATATTCAGAGCTCAGAAGCCTGAAGCAGATCATCTTGGTTTGCTTTGGTATTTTACTGTCCTTCTGTTCTGACTTGTTTATCTCATTCTCATGAAAAAGCAGATCTGGAAAGTATAAATACCTCTCTAAGCTAGTGTGAATAAAGCATTTGATAGGAAAATTGAATGTTGGTGGAAGTTTAGAGTTATCTGAGAATACAACTTAAAAACTTTGTCATTATTTGCAAGTTTTGAAATAAGCTTTTTGTGCTAATCGTTGACAAATGCGCCTACCAAAGAAAGTTCCTCTTTGTTGTAGATGCTACTTTCTGGTGTGGTATTTGGAAGTTTTGTAATAAAGGCATGAAGGATGACTTGACTGTATATTACCTGAACCACCTTAGTCTGGCATTACTTCTACCGTGCTTTTCCTAAGACATTTACTTGCAATTTTTCTAAGTAATAAAATTCCCCTTTTAAAGTCTGTTTTTAACATATCAGTAATAATATTTGTACAAAGTAATTCAGAACAGGTTTAGTATTTTTGTGTCAAGCCTAGTTTCTGATCATCTTCAGAACAGGTGTTCAGATTCTTGGCGACAGTGACAGGTCCAATGCATGCTTGAGCTTGTCTTAGATTTTCCCAAATATAGATAGAAATGTATTTGTAATTCAGTACCTGCACTGGATATTCACTAGTCAATCGATCTGAAAAATACAGTCCTTCAGTGCATCTGAGAGAGCATTCAAACATTACAAGTTTTATTTAAAGTTGAGGACTCCTTTTTGAATGCTGTATTTTAAGATGAACAGAAACTTTTCTACTTTCTGCTAGGATGTGTCAAAAGCTTGACAGTAGTTCTGACACCTTTGAATATTTGGAATATTTTACAATCTTCTGGTAATACGTGAATTTCTCTATATGCCATGTATTTTTCCACCAAAGAGAACCAATTATCAATTGGTTCATTTTTTTTTTTAAAAGAAAATACCTTCTTTCTGACTTCATCTGCTGATGCATCATTGTGAAGGTAGATGTCCTTTAAGGCAAAAAATAAGAATTTTGGAAAACCTTCCTTTAAAGAGGTTTGCTTTGAAAGGCAACTTTTCTTCAAGTATACTTTGTAACTAAATTGTGCTTAAAAGAACACTCTACTGAGTTGTTAAGAGTTTTAAACTGGGTTTCAAAGGGGTGATTGCAAACCTTACTATTCCAGAGTTCCTCACTTGGCATTCATAGCTCATGGATTTTATATTTCTGCCTGAGCCAAACGCCAGGCTTCAGCTGATGCAAAATTTATTGGCCAATAGTTAAACTGAATTGACTGCTTTCTCATTCTCAGGTCAGATCTAGTTTAGCAGTAAATCTCTGCTGTGAAATGTTAGAACAACTAGAGTATATGATTGAAGTTATTAAAAATAAGTCTAAAAAACACACTCATATTAAACTGGACCCAACAGTCTTCTGAAATATGTTGAATTTTTTTACCACAGTTGAATTGCTTTGTATATGTCACAGCATCTCTTTTTGTATGGCGAGACAATTTCAGTAAAGAACAACAGCCAATACCTTTCTGTATGTCAGCTCAAATTCCATTTTTTATTCTTTTATATGTGTACTTTTTGTATCCAGTTTAACACTATAGGTATTGTTAATTGGAGTTAGAAAAAAGTAGTGAGAATTATTATAATAAATCCCTTATAATGCCCCTTAAGATTGTCCAGTATTTTTATTAACATCAAATAGGAAATTAAGTTATCACAGTACAATCCTCAGAGAGGGGCACTTGGGAAGTGTAATGCACTCAGTTTTCTTTCACATGAAGTTGTGTTACTATGCCATACTATTCATCATCTCTTGGGTATTTCATACTGCATCTTTTCTCCATATATATTGAATAGGTTTCTTGAAGAAAAAAGAAAAATATCAACAAATGCCCCACTCTCCCAACCCCAAACCCAAAGCAACCCAAACCAGTTTGATGAATCTACATTTTATTTTTTACAGCCTACCCTAGGGCAGCTCTGATTGCTGAGAAAACCGAATATTGTTTTCTCTTCTTGTTCTTCACATCATAAATCTGTCACCACATAATTTACTGGGACACATTCGAAGAACCACTGCAGTAAGAACATTTCATGAGAGTGATTAAGCTTGTTCAGATTTAAAGTTATTGTGGTCGGGTATTCTGTGTTCAGCAAGAACTAATGTGCTGCTATATAGAGGGGGATAGTTGCTGTGACAAGTTTTCAGGCTAACTAGACTTTGTCTTGCTGCTTGTATTCTCAATAACACCAAGATGAGGTTTTGGTCATCTTGTCATCGAACATGAGACATACTCAACTTTTGATCTCTAATTAGTGTATCCCTTCCAAATCCAACCGATTTACTAATTTTAGTTTTAATATTTCTTTCCAGAACCTGTGACCTTTTGAAAATTAAATGTTCTATATACAGATTTGGATTAAAGACATTAAAGAAAACTTTTTCTTGTATTCTGGATAGAGTGGGAGCACATTCTTAGTTTTCCTTTGTCACATTAGGTTTTGAGTGGCATTCTGCAATATGTTTCTTTTCAGTATATCCGTACGCTTACATAATCAAACAAAATCCGAGGTAGAGGCAGGTGGCAGAAGCTTAAGGAGGAAGCCCTTAACATGGCATCAGATGTAGGGTAGCTTGTAGGGGAAAAAGGCCTCAAGGCAAATTTCTTATTGTAACTGGTACACACATGTAACTTGCACTGCTGTTGAATCAAGACTTACCTTGGTTTTAATGGTTACCTAAGAGATACGCGATCCCAGTGTAAAATATTTATTAAGGTGAGACAACTGCATTCAATTTCTCTTCTCTAGAAAGCATGGCATTAGTGAGAAATAAAAATTTATGTTTTAATATGTATACCTTATTTAATAAAGCAAAGATGTTGAATAAAAACTCCCTCCCCTACTTTCTTCCTCCTCAAATCATAAAAGATTATATGGTTCTTATTATTATGTGATTTAAAAACATGAAAGCACTTTTCATCTGTGCTTTCATCTGTGTTGATATTGTTAATAATGGAGCTATGTAGCAGCATAACTAGACTAGCAAATAAATACAAGTACAAACCTTTAGAGCACCCTTCCCTCCATACGATTTGAGGAAAAGAAAATGTAAGAAAGTCTAACCCAAAATCTAACATGCCTCCTCTCATTCATACTCTAGCGTTAGTCAAATGGCCTTTTGAGCGGTAATATTCAGATCTGCTGATAAATAGGAATGAAACTAAAACTTTGTGTATATTAGATCTGAGTCACAATAACATAAAATCAGAAGGAAATCTCTTCAGAAGTGGCTTTTCAGGGAAACATCATGGAATAGACGCTCAGGCTTCGGGGTACTTCCAAGTACATATGCATAAATCGTTTCCTCTTGCTCTTTTGTGGGTGTGTTTTTTCCCTTTTGAGCAGCAAGCTCCCTGACTTGTAAATGGTAGTTTAAATCAGTTGTTCTGATAATCTCTTACTTTCTAATTTCCTTTCATCCTCCTTTCTTGGCGTTTCAGCATTTTGTATCTTCATACATTGTGTCTTAATTTGCTTGGTGTGGTTGCTTGCTCAGACCTGCTGGAACTAACCGTTGAGAAGTCAGACTGTCTGACACGGACTTGCTGAATGAAGGTGTAACCCTTGCTCTTTACCTGTGTGCCTAGTTGAGCCAGCTTCTAGATCAGCGTCTTGGCCATCAGGAGTCCCCCTCTGAGAGAGCAGGATGATGAATGACAGGAGATGTGTTCCAGCCTGGCAATTCAGAGGCGGCCGTTGCAATACAGCATGTTGAAGTATTTCAAATGTCATTGCTATGGAAAACGTGTAATCAACTAGCAAGCTAAATACACAACGTAATCAGTTAAAGTATTACCAGGAATCTTGTTCTAAGTGAACATAATAAAGAGGAGGTTGGATTTTAATAAAATACTGGCTTCTGAAACTTTATATAGAGAAGCTATGATGCTGACAGAGGACTCCAGTAATAATTAATATGAAAAACTAGTGCTGAAAAACACAGTACTATTCTAATATTAATACGTATTTGTAGAATAAACAACAAACAGCTAGACATAATATGCAAATTCCATGTACACAGTTTCTTTCAGGGAATAATTTTTTATTCTTGGCAGTTTCTCTATGGTGATCATTATTAAAAATCAGCATTTGTTTACAGTTTAAATTAGAGAATGAGAATGCAGGGATTTCCGATGCAAATATATAGGTATGTGTAGATTCATGCTCCTTTTTTTCTGAACAGTTATTTAGCTTTCAAAAAGAGCTTCTGCTTTTTTTCACTGTTGCTGTACTGGATTCCTCATTAGTTGATGATTAAGTTAAACTAGGTTCTGTTTTTTTAACCATTTACAAAGTTACATGAACATTATGTAAACTAGATATAAAAGGATAACTTCTAAAAGGTAGACATTATCAACTCATGTAGTTAGCGCATGCTGTGAATAAAAGAAATTTTTAAAAAACTGTACGTCTACTCTAGAATAGGCTTAGTAACCATTTTAATGCAAATACCTTTTCAAAAGCACTTCAAAGTTAATAGGAATTATACTTCCTGTACTTTATAGTTACAAATTTGTATCAAGCAAAAAGATCTTGTGCTTCAAAATAGAGGAGTAGTGTTTGCTCGCCTAACTGAACGTTGAAGAAAACCCGTTCTTTGTATACTTTTTTCCTCCTCATCCCTTTGCTCGGCTATGTAATAGAAGTCTAAGACTTTGGATACTGAAAATAATAATTTTTGATCCTATAAATCCTTCTCCATTTTCTCATACACACATGTGCACACACTCTTCTAAGAAGTTTGTAATATTTAGGCACATCCATGTGGATGCTCTTTCTCATATTAAAATCCATCATAAAGGGAAATAATGTGCTCCAAGGAGATGAAATAATATTTTTCTTTTTAAAATAAGATACTCTAAATGAAAATACTTATTTCTTGATTAATCCTACTAACAAAAATGGCTAACTCGTGCAAATTCTGCAAATATTCCACCTTCTCTGGGTTCTTGTCTTCAGAAGGTTCTGCAGTTTAACATAGATATTTTTTAGGGTGTATTTTCCAGCAAGAAGAGTTTGGAAAGGAGGCTGATTACTTGTGAGTGTTCTCAAGCTGATGAAAGGAAGAGACTCAGCTGCTTTTCTAATACACCTATTACCATGAAAATCTCAGATTTAAAAAGCTTTTACACTTGATCTGGGTTTGAATTGGGCATCTTTGTCCCTGCATCCTAGACTAGAAAATTAGTCTTTGGAAGTCATGTAGTCCAGAATTTGCATTAGTGAGTATTGTTTTGTTTCTGCTGTGAACTTGGGAATCCCTCTAAAGCTTGTTTTCTGGAGAAATTAGAAAGAGAAATTAGGCCATTTGCTTCTCCTCCTCCTTTCTCATAACACAGGAATAAATAAATAAATAAATAAAATGGAAATCTGTAAATTTTAAATTGACAAAAGACATTTATTTTGGATTATACATTGTTGAACTCTCCAATACCAGGTGTTTTTAAGGTCCACATCTTCAGAAAAATAAGGGAAGGATTAGACATTTGTATATTTTTGGAGTGCATGGAAGATGGGTTAAGCACCAGAGTGTATGCACTGCTCCAATGCACAAGTCAGTTTTCAGCTCAAAAGCATTGGGAACAGGTTTTAGGTGTTTATTCTGTAATTGTTTTTTACACCTTATTTTTTTTCCCACATTTTTTTGAAATATCTTACTGTTGTTGGGGCCTAAATTCTAGACTCAATGGACAACTGGTTGGTCTATGGTGATGATTACTATGTTTATATTTGTCTTCTTGTCCCTGTTTGTTCTCCTAATACCTCAAATGGGTTATGTGATATTTAGAAGCTTTTCAAATATTGTGACTGGACCCAAATGCACACAGTTTACTTAGTAAGAAAAACATGAGGAAACCTTCAAACAAACAAACAAAACCACCACCCAAAACTAATTTTCTTCCTTAGAGAACCATGGATGTTTTGGAGTTGGGTCAAAGTGCTGATGACCAATTCACTTAAAGCCTATAAATGGGAATCAAAATTAGTAGAAAAGAAAATGAGAAGCAAGTATAATTGGGTAAGCAGGGCCCAGCATTTTTTATTTGTTCTTTTTGCTTTACATTATTTGTCTCTGGATTCATAAAGTCAGAATTCCTACCAGTTATCTTGTTTGGCCTCCTATCCAGTTGCTCATTAACTTTTATCAGATTATTTCTACATTGATCCCAGTAATCTGTCCTTGAATGAAGCACATTCTGGAGTCTTGAAGACATCAATAGGCAAAAAATCCATTGTTTCCACTGGCGGGCAGTGTCTGGGGGAAGTCAGCCTCCACGTTAAAAGCAGATGCCAGCTTCTCTTTGGATTTTGGAAATTGGCTTCAGTTGCTAGCCATTAGGTCTGGTGACGCCCTTTTGTGTTTTATTGGAACACCCATAATAGCCAGTGTTTTTTCTTTACAGATTCAATTAGATGCTGCAGTTAAGCCAGTCGTCTTTTGTATGAGCTCTATCTATCTATCTATCTAGGTAGAGCTCTTCAAGCATCTGCCTGTATAGTGTCATCTTTGGTCATGAATTCAGATGTTGCTCGTTTCTAAGCCCCTTCCTATCTTTTAGTTTTTCTCTAAAGGAAGCAAATAGCAATAGCAATGCCATATATGCCTCAGTGATGTGGATAAAGACATGTTGAAGTGACATGTATAAAGATAGCCCTTTCATACTACTTTCATGTTTGTAAATCCAAACTGAAAATTAGCTTTTTCTGGTAGCAGTCAGCTCCTGTTGAGCTGCTGGTCCTTCAATGTTCCTAAATTTGTTCAGAGTCTAGATAGCTGACTAGACAAAGTAGCATGCAGATATTTTTATATATTGCTATTTTGTTATATGAGTGCTTAGCTGGAAGTGTCTTGCAGTGAATGCAAAAGTACATGTCTGTGAATGTAGACCATATTGGAAACAGAGATTTACTGTCCCAAAGTGTAATGCTTACTCAGCCATCTGATGAGATTTGAGCACTAAACAGTTTGAGAGGGATGCATAAAGCTGTTTTATTACAAGATGCTGTTATGAATTGTAGCAGCTTTCCTTATGGTATACTGCTGTTGCCAAACAAGTTGCATGAATGTAAGCAGTTTTATTTGTAATTACTTGCTTACATTTCCTTAGAATATTTGGGTTATAGCTGTTTGTGATTCCTACTCCTCCGCTGGTGGCAATCCCTACATCCTGTTTCAGTCAGAATCAAAAGGTATCTTTTAAAACTATTTGGAGAAAAGCCTCTCTGAGGAATGCTGTTTCTTATACATAATATAGAATGGGTCTCAGACGTTTGTGTGTGTCATAGAAAATGGATGCAGAAAGCTTATACAGAAAAACTCAAAAAAACAGTTCTCTCTCTCTTCTTAATGCAGAGAAAAGTAAAGTAAGACATTTCATTTTAGCAGAATTTGAGCAAGTCCAGAAAATGAGAGAGGAATTACTCGCCTAAAGAAATGTTATGGAAAACACAGTAGTTAAGAACTAGGCTATTTTCTAAACTTTAGTCAAAAACTGGCTATTACAAACTGAATTTGACACTTGAAAATGTTCTTGACATAACACTAAAAGCAGTGCCTGTTGTCTTGCTTATGATTCTGTTCTCTGAGCTCTGTGTAACTATCACGGTGTGTGATGATGCTTGTTAGCTCTGTTTTCCTTATGACAATCAAATGTTTTCACAATCATTACTTTCACAAAGTAAGATACTTGCTTGAAGTAGATTACAAGAGAAGAACAGTTTGATCATCAGTACTGAAATGTCTCTTCACTGTAGTTTGTCCGGTGTAATGTTGAAAGTCAAACTTTGGTCTTATGTTGATTACCATGCAAGATGCTTCTTCAGCTTAATAAAATTTTGCTTGGAAGATCTTGCCAATATCCATCCTCTTCTATTCCTTGCACTGCTTCCTTTATCCAAGTTATCAGCCCAGGTATGCCTTGCCACTCCTAGTATTGTAAACATCTTTTAGCTGCATGCATGTCACTGTCCTGTTCCTTCTTTATCAGCTCATTTATCCACTCTTAAGTTCTGAATCTTGATAGTTGCTGTCACTGTGTTTCTTCTCTTAGCTTATCTTTTGAATGTATTCATATGTGACCTGAACTTCATGGAAGGTTTCATGTATGATGGGATTACACAAAGGGCTACAGCTGAGGTTTTTTGGTTTGGCAGTTCCACCATGTTGTAAAATGTAAAGAAATGTCTAATGTTAAGGCAATTTAAACAAATACCCAACATCAGTAGTATTTTTTCCAGTATTCCATGTGAAAAAGGTAGAATAGCATTTGTTCACTTTTTACCTAGAAATTAGCAAGTTGTGTGCTGACTGCTGGCTAGAAAGAAGTTTAAATTTTGATTATATGAAATAGTAAGTGCTCAGTTGCAGAATGACTCAGTTCCGTACAACTTTGTCTTCTCAAATACACTAATCACTCTACTTTGTATAAATATTGGAGGAAAAAATACCAATATTTTAGGTTTTGCTACTTAAGCCAGAGGCAATGCTAAGTCTGATAATTTAAAAAAAAAAAAAAAAAAAAAAAGGAAAAAAACAGAGAAAAAAACCCACACACAAAAAAGAGACCATCATGTAGAACAAGTTGCGTAAATTTCATTCCCTCAAGCAAATGGCCCATTCTGTAGTAACTGATCTAGCACGGTATTTTAGCTCTTTTTAATTACTTCCAGTAGAATACTGTGTTTTAAAGATGGCAGTTTAAGCTGACATATTAAATATTATTATATTACTGTTTCAAATTATGTAGTTACAGGACCAAAAATACTTTTTATGAGTAATATTCCATTTGATTTCGTAGCGATGTCCAATTGTCTCTTGGAGTTTTTCTATCCCGAAGATAGGCATTTGAACAGTATTGAAGCAAAGCTAAAATGGTGCATAATCTCTGTGGGAAACTATTACCTTTGATGAAAATTATTCAAAAGATGTTAAAAGTTTAGTACACAAAAAGTAATAATCTGGACATCATTCTTGCTTAAGTAATCCTACCAAAGAGTTGGAGAGGTGGGGAGGGTAGTACTAGTCAGATAGTTTCTTGTTTTGTGGGTTTGGGTTTTCGTTTCTAACGAGTCTGCTCAATTTGGTGCAGTTATATTTTGGCACTAATTTTAAAATCATGACAGTGAATAAAATTTTGTGTATGGATAGACAACTAAGTGTTTGTGCTCCTGTTAAGTTTTTTTCTAAATTCTTAGAAACACAAAAATAAAACTCATAAGACATTATTACCAATACCTGCTTCAAACACTGAATTTATAAAGTAGATTATTAATAATAGGAGGAATGATATATCACAGCTGTAATGCTGTGTCATCCAAAGTTAATGAACAGTTATCATTTTCATAATGAAAAATTAAAATAAGGTTAAAGTGGTTTATAAGAGTGCCTGCAGATCTAGCAGCAGTCTACTTAGAAGAAAGAACATTAAATTTGAGGGACTTGGAAATATATATTATATAGTATTGATAGAGGACTAAAATCCTGTACTTGTATTTAGGATTGTTCGAATGCGGACGATTCAACCAGAACACAGCACAGAAAAATGAAATGTTATTTGCTCTCTGAAATCACTGTGTACACAACAGATTGTGGTTTTAGATGTCCTCAGTACTTCAGTTATGTGATTCTCTCTTGTTGACTCAGCAACAATCTCTCATCTGTATTTGCCCATTTCTCTACCATTTCTTAAGTAAAATGAACCTTTGTGCTTGTTTTTACTATTAACAAACTGTAATGAAGCTTTTGTTACTGTGCATTGGCTATTCTGGGGTAATTGCAACAGAGCAACACAGATGAGGTGCTAGCTTAATTTATTAAGGTCTTTTCGAAAAAGTCTGCTAACCACAACTGTGTGCCTTTGAGAGATGGTATTGCACAGCTAAGGCTTAGCTTGATTTTTACAATTGATCCTTAAAGAAAACGTCTAACTTCCATGATTACGTTCCGCTTCAAACCACAAGAAGCTGCTATGACATGTTTTCCATGTTCTTGTGTTGCCCCGAGTATCAGTGCAGGGGTGGGATTTGTGGAAGCTGTGAAACTGCCTTCTCTTCCCACGAGTGTTTGCCCAGGCGGGCGGCTGGGGAGACTCCGTTACATGTAGGGAAGCTTTGAGAGGTTGACAGCATAGAAACTGAGACGAGCATTGTAATACTACTCTTCCCTGAACTTGTTTTTTCATTTTATGTAATCCAGAATGACTGTAATTGAGAGTATATTTGGAATAAGCAGGCTTTGTGGTTATCAAATATGTCAGCTTTGCTTTTTATGTTTATATGTCGGCTTTCTAACTCTTAAAAGCTGTTACTGCATGACAGACTCCTCCATCTTAAATTCAGTCTCTTAAATTCATCTTCTTCCTTCATTTTTTTGACAGCATAACAATGTTATACCTTGATCCAAGTATATCTGTCCCACACCAGGGGGTTTTCTGTGTGCGGTTTTTTTGTGGACATCTCTACGCTAGGCAGAGCAGTCCTTGTTAATAAAATCCCTCTGAAGTATTGTTTTAGAGTGAATTTTCTGTTGATCTGTGTGTTTCCTCATTATTTCTACAGCTTGCAAAAACATAATGGGATAGGATTTATCCAGTTTTTTCCCAGTATCTCTTTTACTGCTGAGGATCTTAGTATCCAGTTTAAGAAAATGTACACCAAAAAAAAATTTCATAAGTGTGGCAACTTATCCTCTTACCATACCGATGTGATATTTATAAAACAGAAACTTTGTGAAAACAGAAACAAAACGTGATGATTATCTGTAGAACAAGGTGGGGTATCTGTGCATAGGAACAATTTAGAATAAATAAAATGACTTGGCAGATTAAAGAAACCCAAAATTAAGAGCTGATTTTCACAGTTGTAATATTGTATTGTAAAATATACAAATATTATTTAATAGTACCGATTCAGTTATTGAATCTAAAGTATCAATTTGCTCAGCTGTTCAGCTGTGGAGTACTGGATTGGGAGAATAGGAATTTAATTTAGACTCAAATTTGTTTTCCTGAAAATTAAAATTTTCCTAACATATAGTGGGTTTGAGTGCTGCTCTAAGAATATTTTAATTACCTCACCATGACTATATTTGTATTCTCATTGTTTAAGCTATAGTTGAAGAGGGTGAAGTTGATACTCTTTTTCTCCCTCTTTATCTTTTCTAGATATCAGAGAAATTACAATAGTTAGTATATTTGTCAGGCATGGGAAAGACTTCTGTACTTGTGTTCACACCAGGAATGTGCAAACATTAAATGGCTCAAACTGATAGAGATTTACCTTAGATCCTCTTCGTATAACTTAAATAACGTTCTGCAAGAGAGAAGATATGGTAGCATATCAAAAAATGTTGTTACCAAAATGCACAGTAAATTTCCACAAAACGATTGAATAAATTAGGCCCCTGGACATGTTTATGGTACTGTTTTTCAGAATAGGAATTAAAATCTATGTCTCTGGAGGTCATATGACTATTTAGCAAGGAAACAGACTCGTAGTTATTGGTAGTATAAGTGAATATCAAGTATGCTTTTTTAAAATAAGAAGTATTGTACCTAATATGTTTAAAGCCCACATTAAGTCCAGCAGTATAATTTACTTAGAGCTATGCTTATACAATATGCCTGAAAAAAATGCCAGATTATTCAGTATACATTAATCTCGTTCATATCTAATGAGATGTTTAAAATAAGTACTTCATTTACTGTTTGCTCATGTAAGAGAAATTCTCCCCTACAGAGATGACGTATCTAAAAGGCCTTTATCACTTCAGCTTTCAAGACAGAGGGTGAAGTTGAGCAAAATCTCTGCACAAATTTTACCTTCCTATAACCTTTTTATTAAAAGATATTCTTCTGTTGTCAGCAGCTCCAAGAAGAGAGTATTGTGGTTTAATTCTGCATATGATCTTTGGCAACCACAAAACCTTCCCCCCTAAAAAAATCCCAAAGGAAATCTGTTAGCAGTTTGAGCAGCTAAAGTAATAAGTAGAACCCGTTGTGTAGGAGGGCAAACCATGTATCCTTATCATTTAACTTCCTCCTGTTCCATTTGAAAACATCTTTGTGTGGACTGTCTTAAATTTCTGATGACTCGAGGTTGTAGATTAACATACAGCGTAATCTGAAATGCAGATGAGGGGAGAGAGGGCACTTGTGGAAAGTGGCTTCTTGTCTTACTGTCAAGGAGACTGTTATGCTTGAAGTTTTATATTTCTGCTGAAATCTGTAGATATTTTTGGATATGCAGGTGGTAGAGTGTGTCTGTCAAATTTTCTAGTTCTTTTTTCTCTCAAGGAATTCTTAGCAAGGATCTTCAGATTCTTGGCAAAATATTTTGAATGCATTTGTGTTTTTTTTTTTTTCCTCTGCATTCACCAACCAATTACATGATTTTCTCATGTTGGTTGTCCTTTCTTAAGGACTTTTAACCTGTGCAGAATGATACTGGTAAATAAAGGCTTTTAAAATCCCAGAAGAAAATTTTCTAGTGAAGCTAAGTGAAGTGGCGGTATCTTCAGTGTTGAAAAGGCAAGGTAAATTTTGAGATATGAGGATTGATACGGAAGAGAGTTACCAAGATAAAGAGAAGATGAATAAGGCTAGTAAGAAGCAATGCTGAAAGAGGGATAAAGAAAGTATCAGTATGGGCTTTAGGGTGCTAACTCTAGACAGAAGCAGCAAGAAGAGAAAGCATTAGCAGAATTTTTGGGACTAGCTCTTATCTGGAAGGTCTTATCAATAAAATGGCCATCCCAACCATTGAGAGAACTGAAAAATATGGCTTTGCAAAATAACCTGGAAGGAGGTAAAAGGAAAAGCATGTGTAAGATGGTATCAATTGGCATTGCTCTGTACAGCTTGGGAGCATCAGCTGGTGGTAATGATACAAGATTGGGTTTTGCTTCTTGCCTACATAGTAGAATTGCTATGGACAACATTAAAATAGATCTATGGGAAGCCAGTAGATGGAGGCAGTACCCTGAAGCTCATCAGCGACATATGTACTTTCAGCAGCATAGGCAAATGCTGCTATAACCCCGCTTACCTTCACACTCCTCTTGGATCCTCCTCTTCTGTTATCTTCAGTATGCTTCCATAGAAGTAGAAGCCAGGAAGACAGATCGTGTATTCTACAAACTGGGAAATGTTATCTGACAACGTCAGGAGAAGGACAGAAGGGGAGGGTGTGTTCCCAGAGGTTTCCATGGACCAAGCCCAGAAGAGGTTATGAGTGCTGGTGGCAAATATAATAGAAGTTCATACTTCTAATTCTTTGTTGCTTAGTGCATGTGGCACAACTGATGCTTAAGGATGGCTGAAATGTATGTGGTTGGCTTTATTTACCTGAAGGTGATGTGACTGAACTGCATTTAGCAGCATTCTTCTTCAGCTTGTGAGTTTCTAATTTAACAAGAGCGAATGAGCTTTTTCAAATGATCTTGCTGCCAGCTCTCTTAAACTGTCATTTGGCTTTTTGTGTTAATTTGGAAAAAAATAGTGCAAAATGCTTTTTCCTAAAACCTTAAGAAATTTTCTCCTGGTACAGAGCCCTTTTAGTAATTCCTGAGTTCAGTGGTGTCCTTTAAGAAGTATTTAGGCTACAAATATAAATACTATCTCAGCTCTTGAGGGAAAAAGCCTCTTAAATTCATATTGCCGTATAGTTGTTGTTTATTGTTTCAAAACCACAGACTGACTCAAGGAAAAATCATAGTGTAACTGGACTTGCTCTGAAATGCAGTGATAGTCGGAGTCCATATCTATATGGGATACCTAACATGCAAGATTTCAAAATAACCCTATGTTTAACATACAATTGTCACAATAAAATATAGTTTTTAACATAGCAGGCTTTGCCTATAAGTGCAGGCGTGCTTTAACAGACAGGAACCAAAGCATTATCTGAGAGAGAAGGGATGAGGCATAAGCAAACGACTTGCCCAGAATCCACAACCCGCGCAGTGGCGTGCTGAGACCAGTTTTGCCGCAGTGGCGTGCTGAGACCAGTTTTGCAGGGATGAATGGCAGGGTACCTTGGCATGGGCTGTGGGGCAGGTGAATGGTTGCTGGCATCTTGGAAAGCAGTTCCACCTAACTGAGTAGAGTTCAGAAAAAAAGCTTTCCATATTAACTGTGAATTTTTAGATCATTAAATAAAAATTTAGGAGGAATGCTCAACTGTTGAACAGAATCAAATGTTTTACTAGCACTATGTGTTTTTGTCAACCAACAATGCATTAATATTATAGAAAATTGAGGAATTAAAATATCAAAATATTATGAAGTTGGTATGATGATTCAGCCTTCCAGGTCGTTATATGTTTATTTTGTAGGATAGATACAGCTACAAGTGCTAGGCTAGTAAGTGGCAAGTACAAGTTGATCTGCTAAAGTTGCCCATTGGGGGAACACCAATTTGAAGACACGTTTTTTGGTTTTGTAGCCAGATGAAGTTTTGACACATCCTGCTGACAGGTGAAAAGACTGTGATGCTTATATTATTTGGAGATTTTTTTTTGTCTGTTTTCCAGAACAAATCATAGTAAGACTTTCAAAAGCAATTTGGATCAAAAAGTAAATTGGAGACTGGAAAAGGAAAAATGGCATAAATAAAGCAAAAGATCACAAAACAGTGGGTAATTGAAATGCTGTGTATATTTACCCTGATGAAGTTTGCTGATGATACCAAACTGAGTGGGGAAGTGGACACTTCAGAAGGGAGAGCCACCCTGCAGGAAGACCTGGATAGGCTGGAGGAGTGGGCTAACAAGAACCTTATGAAGTTCAACACGGACAAGTGTAAGGTCTTGCAGCTGGGACAACATAATCCAGGAGTGCAGCACAGGCTGGGATCTACCCGGCTGGGGAGCAGCTCTGTGGAGAGGGACCCGGGGGTCCTGGTGGGCAACAAGCTCAATAGGAGTGAACAGTGCGCTGCTGCGGCAAAGAAAGCCAACAGGATGCTGGGTTGCATCAACAGGGGCATCACCAGCAGAGATAAAGAAGTCATTATCCCACTCTACCCAGCGCTTGTCAGGCCACACCTGGAATACTGTGTTCAGTTTTGGTCCCTGCTGTGCAAAAAAGATGTGGACAGGCTGGAGAGGGTCCAGAGAAGGGCCACAAAGGTGAGCCAAGGACTGGGAAGCCTGCCGTATGAGGAAAGGCTGAGAACTGGGTTTGTTCAGCCTTGAGAAAAGAAGGCTTAGGGGAGACCTTCCAACCTGGTATTCTCTATGATTTTTACAACAATATTTTGTCACTGTGTTTTATCAAACTCAAAGATTCAATCTCTTTTTAAAGACTTTATGATCTGGGAGCATGTTGTTCTGTGGCAGGATAAGGATTTCTGTGATCACTTGACACCCTTCACAGAGTTTAGTTTCTTTTATTTGTTGTTTAAATTTCCAAGTGCATTTAAAACTACAGTATGAATTCACATCTAGTGATAAGCAACATAAAAATTAATTTTATGAGAGTGCTATTGGGAGTGGAAGATTGTACTGGTAGGGGAACAAATATTTTTCCCACACACACCCAAAAAAAAGCAATTTCTGAAGAATATGTTTAAAGATGTTTTTTAGAGAACTTCAGTGCAGATCTAAATTAATATAGTACTGAGACAAAAAAACCCACCAAGGTACCTGAGTTTATTGGAGGCAGAGTTAGTGTGGGGTACATTATTAGGTGCTTTTCTCAAGCTCAGACAATGCTGAACTCAACAGGCAGTGTTTGCGTAGACTTCTATGGATTTTAAATTGCTCTTGTGGTATCATCTTTCCCCACCTAAGTTTTTTTTTCCCCACAATTCATATTTGTCATGTGTGTTACTGAACTCAGTGAGACTACTTCAGAGCTTTAAGTACCTCATTGCTGCAGACCTATAGCTAGAATGCTGCCTTTTTTTTCCTTTTTTTTTTTTTAAACCCTTAATAATTAATATCCATGGTATATCTGAGTTCACTGTAAAAAGCAGCCATTTTAATTTTTACATTTTTCATTATGACATTATTAATGCTTGCTTACAACGATTTTGTGACTGTTTGGCCACCACTATTTTTCATGTATTTGAATGCTCTGTTCACTTTACAGTTCTCCTGTGTTGGGGCTGTGTATAAAGCAACTGTCACTTTGCTAATGTGAAGTGAAATTTCATGTCAGCAGGACAATCATATGCTAAGCTTGGTTTTATTTGTTCCAGAAGAATGTAATATATTATTCTCCTAGGTAGTGTACAAACATTTGAAATGTATTAATAATGGAACTTTTATATAAATCTGTAAGATGCAGATGACATTTTTCTCTGAATTAGGATTGTTACATGCTAAGAGTAATTTTTCAACTACAGTTCCCCAAAGTACTGGATTTAGAAGCGCCAGAATGCATTCATATCATAGCTTTATTTATATAATTGTTTTTATTATTTATTTTATATAGACATCATCCTTACCTTCAGAAAACAAATATGGAACTTTCCAACAATGAGCATTTATTTACTTAGAATGTAAATTTTACTTTCAGAGCTTTTTTATTAGAAAAGAAAAAAAGCAAACTGATTATTATGAACTATAAAATTATTCAGTACTGATTTTATTAACCAGTAGATAACCCAGGGCACTTTAAGGTGCAGTTCTTTTTTCATCTTTTTAACAGGCCTCTAAATGATAATGAACTTGTCTTGATGTGCATGTTAATTTGTGGTGAAAGGTGGTAAATGAGAAGAGTTACCCAAGACTTAAAGTCTAAGGAAAACAACTTGAAATGCACCTACTTCATCTTTTATGTAGCTGAGAATGATATAAAATGGAAGAAGAGAAAGATTCAGTTGAATGCTTAAGAGTGAAAAATGTATACATTTTAAGTAATTCATAGTTTTTTTCCTGAAGAGAACAAAAGCTAAGATTATATATGTTCTACTGATGTACCAAATCTTATTTAAATAATTATGAGATGTTAGGATTTTTTTATTTTTTGTCTTACTCTAACTCATGTATTATACCATTGGGATAAATTATGTTGGTTCATTCCCATTTTACAGACAAAGTGCGTGAGAAAAAAGATTAAGTGAGTTGCTTAGGGGCATGAATAACATTGTGAGCAGAAAAGGGAAAAAAAAAAATCTTTGCACTTAGATTAGTAATCCATTTTTATTTATATTAGCTAATATTTTCACTGTTGTTTTTTTCCTTCCTTATCTATTGTCTATGTAGCATGTATTCTTAACTAATCAAAAATTATTTTGATTCTAAGCAAACTTCTCTGATTAGTGAAACTTTAAGCC